>NW_007257972.1:70001-86644 GCF_000164805.1 Carlito syrichta | reverse complement strand
TCGCCAGAGCCTAGCAGGTCAAGGCTGCGGTGGCCGGGAGCGGCCACTGCACTCCAGTCTTGGTGACAGAGTGAGACTCCAACTCAAAAAAAGAAAATCAACAAAATCAAAGCTAGGTTTTTTAAAAGATCAATAAAACCAATAAGGCTCTAGCCAGATTAAATTACAAAAAAAAGAGAAGACATAAATTACTAATATTAGAAATAAAAGAATGGATATCACTACAGATCCCATGAACATTAAGATAATAATGAAAGAATATTATGAAAAATTCTATATCCATAAATTTTAAAACCTAAATAAAATGGACCAATTCCTTGAAAGACACAGTCTTTCACACAAGAAGAAAACAGACAATCAGAACATGCCTATATTTATAAAAGAAATTGAGTCAATAATAACCTTTCAAAACAGAAAGCACCAGGCCCAGATGAGTTCACTGATGAATTCTACCAAATATTTAAGGAAGAAATCATATCAATTCTCTAAAATCTCTTGCAGAAGATAGAATCAGAGGAACTATGAATTCATTCTATAAAACCAGCATTACCCTAATATCAAAACCATCACACAAAGACATTACAAGAAACTACAGACCAAAGCGCCTCATGAATATCGGTGCAAAAATCCTCAATAAAATAGCATTAGAAAATCAAGTCCCACAATGCATAAAAAGAATTATACACCATGAGTAAGTGGGATTGATCTCAGGTATGCAAGACTGGTTAACATTTGAAAAAATCAATGTAATCCACCACATTAACAGTCTAAAGAAAAAAAAACCATATGATCACAGCAAAAAACTTTGACAAAATCCAGCACTCATTCATTTTGTGTTTAAATCTCACCAAACTAGAAATAGAAGGGAACTTTCTCAACTTGATAAAGCACATCTACAAAACAACTATAGATAACATCATTCTTAACAGTAAGAAGATCAACCATTTCCCACTAAGAATAGGAACAAGGCTAAGATGTCCTCTCTCACCAGTTTTTTCCAACATTGTACTGGAAGTCCTAGCAAAATTATAATAAAATAGGAAAAGGAAATTAAGGGATTATAGATTGAGAAGGAAAAAAATAAATCTGTCTTTGCTCACAGATGACATCATCATTTATACAGAAAATTCAAGAGAAAAATACCACTGAAACTAATAAGCAACTGCAGCAAGATTATAGGAGCAAGCTTTTTAATATACAAAAGTTAATCATTCTCCTATATACCAGCAATCAACAAATAGAATTTGAAGTTAAAAAAAGTTACTATTGACATTAGTACCCTACAAAAAAATGAAATATTTAAGTATAAATATAACAAAATATGTGCACAATCTATATGAGGAAAACTACCAAGCTCTTATGTAAGATACCAAAAGAAGAACTAAAAAAATGAAGAGATATCACATGTTCATGAATAGAAAGACTGAATATTGCAAATACCTCAGTTCTTCCTTTTTGATCTACAGATTTAATGGAATCTCTATCAAAATCCCAGTCAGTTATTTTGTAAATATCAACAAACTGATTCTAAAGCCTATATGGCAAGGCAAAAGACCCAGAATAGCCAGCACAATAATGAAGGCGAAAACAAAGTTGAGAGGATTGACACAATCTGACTTCAAGACTTATAATAAAGCTACAGTAGTCAAGACAGTGTGATAGAACAATGGAAGAGAATAGAGAACCCAGAAACAGACCCAAATAAGTGTAGTAAATAGTTCATCAACAAAGGAGCAACAGCAACATAATGGAGCAATAATTGTTTTTTAAATAAACTGTGCTGAACAACTAGACATCCAAATAAATACAAAGGGGGACCCAAAAAGTAGAATTATCTTTTGGAGGGTGAGCCCCTTGTAATACATGCTTTCTGCTAGGTAAGTGTTCCAGGAACCCCTTGACATCAGTGTACCAGCTAGCACTGTTGTGAGAAGCTGTGTTCAGTTTCAGTGAATTTTTTTTGGAGATTCTTTCAATACATTTGCCCATTTTATGATGGGTGAGTTATAAGCACACCTACCCACACCATGCTGAATGTTCAGCAGTTTTTGACCAAAAACAGCCAGACCTCCATGCCCACCCCCAACCCATTCACCCAATCTTACCCTGAGCAACTTTTTTTTGTTTCTCTGGATGAAAAAAATCCCTCAAAGAGAAAGGTTTTGCCAGTGCGGAAGAAGTGAAACAAAAAATGGCAGAAGCACTAAAAGGCATCAAAATTGGCAAGTTCAAAAACTGTTTTGAGCAGTGGAAAAAGCATCTCGATTGGCGTATTGCATCACAGAGTACTTTGAAGGTGACTGAAGTTTAAACATGTAAAAATAAATACACAATTTTTTAATAAATAAATTCCAGGGTTTTTTTGGGTCCCACCTTCATCAATCTAGACCTTAGAACCTTCACAGAAATTAACTCAAAGTAGATAGATAATAGACCCACAAAGCTTTTAAACTCCTAGAGTTTTCTCCCATGGCAATGACATTTCAGATACAACACCAAAGTCATAATTTATGAAATATATAATTGATGTGTGACTTCATTAAAATGTAAAACCTCTGCTCAGCAAAAATAAATAAATAAATATCAAGAGAGTGAAAAAACCAGTCACAGACTAATTGAGAGAAAATATTTGCAAAAAAAAAAGCACATCTGATAAAGAACTATTATCCAAAATATACAAGAACCTCTAAAGCTCAACAATAAAAAACAAACAATTCTATTTAAAAGTAGGGAAAAGATCTGAACAGTAACTTTACCAAAGAAGACAAACAGGTGGCAAGTAAACATATAAAAAGATGTTCAACATCATATGTCATTAGGAAATTACAAGTTAAAACAATGAGATGCCCCATACACCTACTGGAATGACCAAAATTCACAAAACTGGCAATATCAAATACTGGCAAGGATGTGGAGCAACAGGAACACTCATTCGTTGCTGGTGAGAAAGCAAGATGACATGGCCATTTTGGAAGGCAGTTTGGCAGTTTCTAACTAAATTAAATATGCCCTTACCATACAATCCAGCAGCTGGGCTCCTTTGTATTTACCCAAATGAACTGAAAAAAATCATGTCTACACAAAAATCTGCACATATATATTTACAGCAACTTTATTCATAATTGCCAAAACTTGGAAGCCAAAAAAAATGTTCATAATATATGAATGAACATATATTAAACATAACAATATAACATTCTAGAAAAGGCAAAGCTGGATACAATTAAAAGATTAGTTCTTGTCTGAAGTTAAGGGGAAGGGAGGGATTAATAGGCAGAATACAAAGGATTTGTAAGGCAGTGAAACTATTTTGAATGATGCTGTAATGGTGGATACATTTGTCCAAACTGATAGATGGTACAACACCAAGACTCAACCCTAATGTAAACTATGGACTTTGGGTGACAATGATGTGTCAAAATAAGTTCATCAGTTGTAACAAACACACTGCTCTGGTATAAAATGCTGATAGTGGGGAAGGCTGTGCATGGTGGGGATAAGGGTATATGGGAACTCTCTATACGTTCTGCCTAATTTTTATGTGTGTCTAAAACTGCCCTCAAAATAGTTTATAGCCGGGCTTAGTGGCTCAGCCTGTAATTCCATGCTCTGGGAGGCTGAGGTGAGTGGATTGCCTGAGCCAACGGGTTCGAGACCCGCCTGGGCAGCGAGACCTCATCTCTACAATAAATCAAAAAATTAGCCAGGCGTGGTAGCAGGCGCCTGTAGTTCCAGCTACTTGCAAGGCTGAGGCAGAAGGATCGCCGGATCCCAGCGGGTCAAGGCTGAGGTGGCCGGGAGCGACCACTGCACTCCAGTCTGGGTGACGGAGTGAGACTCCAACTCAAAAAAAAAAAAAAAAAATTAAATAACAATGCATGTAGTAAATTATGCGGTATATAAAAACAACCTAATAAATAAAAGTTGTGATTTCACCAGCTTCATTTTTCAACAATACCCCCAACCCACTTCAGTTCTAAGCTTCAGTCAAACTCAGTGACTTTGGGTTCTCCACATGACCTCCTCTTCTTAATAATGCCATCCCCATCAGCTTCAAACATCCTTCCCTTCTTTTCTTTTCTTTTCTTTGTAAACTCCTACCCATTCCTCAAACTTTCCTTTAGGCCTCAGTTACAAGTCCTTAATCAGGCCTCCACAAGTATAATTCTGAGCCCTTTCTCTGTGCCCTCAGGTTCTTATACAACACTAGGACTCTGTTTTTATGTCTGTCTTAGCTACTAGGCCATGGTCTCTTCAAGAACAGGAACTACATACACATTCTAAGTCAATCACATAGGTGTAAAATACAAAGTGAGAACTAAATAAATGTTTATTTATTAAGTGAATAAATTAATGAAAAATAGAAGCTTTTTTTTTAGGACCAGATAAGAATTGAAAGAAAAATTCCAGAGAAGATATATGATACCATCCCATCACGTTATCTAGTTTTGATGTCAGCATAGTGATTTTCTTATAAGAACACTGCCATTTCTTCCATTTATATATGCAACTAAATTTTATGTAGGTGTTGTTTCATCTAATTAAGAAACAGCACCAAACCAAGCCACAAACCATATTAGCAGTTGCCAGAAAAGTAATCTGGAACACTGCATACACTGAAACAACAGAAAGGAGAAAAATCAATACAGAATTAATGTAAAAATGTATACAACAAAATTAGAAACAGACTTAGGAAATTAGATGTCCTTCAGTTAATGCTTTTTTGTTTGTTTTTTGGTTTTGGTGGGATTTGGGGAGGTGGGTGATCTGAAATAAATGCTGTTCTTTCTGTCTAGCAAAGATTATGGGATATTTTATTTCTGAAAGCAATCAGTGATGAATAGAAAGAGTTTCATCTTTTCTAAATAACTTTTCCATGAACATTATTTTCTCATTACTTGCAACAATTCTGAACACAGTTTTCATTTTCAAAATCATCAGGTAATAGTACTACATGTGATACTAGGTAAAATATTAAGTAAATAATAGAAAATATAAAAATTACTGCCACTATGGTGGCAGAGACTCTACCTCACTCACCATGTAGTCCACATTCTAGCAAGTACTTGGAAAATTTAATATTTGTAGAAGGAAGAGAGAGAAGAAAGAAAGGGTAAAAGAAGAAAGGGAGGGGGAAAAGAAGAAAGAGAAGAAATTACTTCAAATTAAAAAAAATAGATATAGAGTGATTCTCTCACTGAGAATTTGCACTCCAAAATAGACTAAGATATAAAGAAACTGAGAAAAATATCCACATGCACTAAAATCTTCCTGCTATTTGTCCACCAAATCTACTTTTCTCTTCATCTCTGGCAGACAGCTAAGTTACATTTCCAAGTCCCCTTACAATTGAGTTATAATCTCCCTTACACTATGCCTGTAGTTGAGTTCTTGCTAGTGCAATTTGAGAAGTGATATGTGCCACTTTTAGAGCTGATCTATATAAATTTCCACATTTGCTCCTGCAGGCTCTTTTGTCTTCCATGTGCTAAATGTAACCATAATAAGTCCATAAGTCCCTAAGGATGATAAGATGGAAGGATCCTGGATCTCTGAGTGATATCATGGAGAAGAGACACCATGCCACCTGGAACATTCCCTTAGGTATAGTATTTACATCATTACATCTTTGAGTCTACTTATTACTTTATATTAGTAGAAAAAATGACACCTTAAAGAAGAGAGTTGCCATAATGAAAACCTGGCACAGCAAAGTTAAATGTCAAGGAAACAAATATTGCAAGTTAGAAAGATGTAGACTTGTTATGCAGCAGTCATATTTTGTAAACCTGCTGCACGTGATAACTTGTAAGGTAGACTAAAAGTATCCTGAAAGGAGAAGCTGTTGAAAAGAGCCAGAATGTTAACTTGCCTTGATTACTCCTTGATTCTTAAGGCAAGGTATTTAAGAATGATATGAATTCACATTAGAAATGTATCATTTTCCAAGCAGAAATAAAAGGGATTACTGAACATCTAAAGATTTGAATCTATTCATTTTGAAAAAGTCAACTGTTTTGTGAAATAAACAATAAAAGAGAATGAAAAAAACTCTAAGCAACAAAGGTTCACTAAAAATTTTCATTTAGAGGGTTCAATAGTCTTTGCTTCTGACTAGAAGAAAATAACAGAGTTCCAGCACACCTTTCTTCTGTAAACTGCTAGAAAACTGGCTAAACTATACAAAATATTTATTTTCAGATAGGTTGTACAAGACTAGGTTGTACAAGACTAAGTATTGTGATTCCTAAGATAAAAGAAACAAATAACATAAGCAATTACCCACTTACTGCTTGGAGGCAATTTCTGGACTACAAGAAGAAAAAAATCCAAGGAGATATCATCAACTAAGCATCAGTCATAATTCATTGGGAAGAATAGAGTTCAAGAAGACCAAGGCCCTAGACTATGCAGAAAAGCATATCAGATAAAAGGAAAGAAAGAACTCCAGAAATTTTCATAGGGGTACCTTTGAGTCTTTGTTCAAATATTGAATGCATAAGGTATAACTCCACATGGCTGGGCAAAAAACACCTTTCAGCAACCTCAAAAACTAATTCATAGAGCTCACAAAGAGATGGAAATAATTTAAGTTCCTATCAGCTAGAGTGAAAACACTTATTGAATATGAAACTTTTATTAGAGACACCAGAAGGGTCAAATATCAGTAAACTCTATTGTGGAAACATCCTTTAAAAAAAACTAAAAATGAGCATCAAAAAAATCAAACTGATCTTCAAGTAATGTAGCTACATAATAAAACAAAGTCTGCCGGGCTTGGTGGCTCAGCATGTAATCCCACGCTTTGGGAGGCTGAGGTGAGTGGATTGTCTGAGCCCGCAGGTTCGAGACCCACCTGGGCAACCTGGCCAGACTTCATCTCTACAATAAATCAAAAAAATTAGCCAGGTGTGGTAGCGCGTGCCTGTAGTTCCAGTTACTTGGAAGGCTGAGGCGGAAGGATCACCGGAGCCCAGCAGGTCGAGGCTGCAGTGGCCCGGGAGTGGCCACTGCATTCCAGTCTGGGTGACAGAGTGAGACTCCAACTCAAAAAAAAAAAAAAAAAAGTCCAACACATTTTTTAAGAATAAAATCCTGCACTCAAATAAAATGCAAAATATCCAGCATCCAACCCCAAACCACTATAACACATAAAAAATAAGGGGAAAAAAAATCAGTCAGTAGAATGTTACCTAAAAGCAATGGACTACATGATGATATTTTAAAAGTTATTATATGGCTGGGCTCAGTGGCTCAGCCTGTAATCCTGTGCTTTGGGAGGCTGAGGTGAGTGAATTGCCTGAGCCCACAGGTTCGAGACCCGCCTGGGCAACTTGGCGAGACCTCATCTCTACAATAAATTTAAAAAAAAAATTAGCCGGGTGTGGTAGCACACACCTGTAGTTCCAGTTACTTGGAAGGCTGAGGGGGAAGGATCGCCGGAGCCCAGCAGGTCGAGGCTGCGGTGGCCGGAAGCGGCCACTGCACTCCAGTCTGGGTGACTGAGTGAGACTCCAACTCAAAAAAAAAAAAAAAAGGTTGTTATAAATACACACAAAATTATCAAGAATATAAAAGAAAACATAAACAAATAGGTAAAAAGAATGATAACTGAAAAACTACAGTTGATGAAACTATAAACTCATAGATCTAACAGTTCAAGGAACATCAGCCACACACACAAAACTATAACAAGGCACACCATAGTTAAACTACTGATAACAATGATAAAGGAAATCATAGTAGCAGAGGGAAAATAAAATAAAACAAAAATAAGAGTAACAACAGATTTCTCATCAAAAACTATGAAGGCAAGAAAACATTAGAAGATGCCTTGAAAGTGCTAAAAAAAAAAAAAAGGATGCCACCTACAATTCTATACCCTATAAAAAAATATATTTCAAGAATACAGGAAAAAATGATGACTTTTCTAGACAAAAGAAAAACTGAGATAGTTTGTTGCCAGATATCTGTACTACAAGAAACCATAAAGGAAGTTCTTCAAAGATGAAGGAAAGTAGCAAGAGTTAGAAACTCAGATCCATACAAAGGGATGAAAAACTTCTAGAAATGGTAAATGTATGAGTAAATGCAGAATATCTCTTTTCTAATTTTTAATATATTTAAAAGATCATTGATTGTTGCAAGCAAAAATGATGGCCTGTATTCTGGGAATAATTCATAACATGTGTAGAAGATATAGCATGTGTTTTCTATATATGTAGAAAGATTTGCAACATATGTATAAGACAAATTGCATGATTGCAGACTTAAATACAATATACTGATAATTATATTGAGTGCAAATGTTCTAAAAGGCAAAGATTGGAAGTTTTAATTTTTAAAAATACATATGAGGGGAAACTCCCCCCCAAAGTGGAAACCATTTATTAAAAACTGTGTATTTATCCTTACATGTTTAAACTGCAGTCACTTTTGAAGTACTCTCTGTTTGATGCAAAACACCTATCAAGACACTTTTTCCACTGCTTAAAACAGTCAATTTGGATGCCTTTTAGTGCTTTTGTTGTTTTTTGTTTTGCCTCTTCCACATCAGCAAACTGTTTTCTTTTGAGAATGTTTTTCATCCAGAGAAATAAAAAGAGCATCGCTTGGGGCAAGACTAGGTGAGTAGGGAAGGTGGGGCACGAGGGTCATGCCATTTGGGGTCAGAAATTGCTGGACGCTCAGCATGGTGTGGGTAGGTGTGCTTGTAAATCACCCATCATAAAACGGGCAAACGTGTTGAAAGAATCTCCAAAAAAAAATCACTGACGCTGAAAGTAACCACTCACAACAATTGATACCTAGAACACTTACCTAGCAGGGGAAGCCTGTACTACAAGGGGCCTGTCCTCCAAAAATATAATTCCAGGGGCTTTTTGCTCCTCTTACATATGATGGATTTTGGACAAAATACCCATGTAATTCAATGAAGAAAGAACAGCCTGTTCAAAATAAATGGTATTGAAATAACTATATATTCTTATGAAAAATAATAAACTGATCCTTACTTCACCCTATGCAAAAAAAGGATTACAGACCTAAACTTAAAGCTAAAACTAAACCAATGGAACAGAATAGAGAATGCAGAAATAAATGCACACACTTACAGTCAACTGATTTTCTAAAAAGGTATTAAGAACACACAGTGGGGAAGGACAGCCTCTTCAATAAAGGGTGCTGTGAAAACTAGTTATCCATATCCAGAAGAATGAAACTAGACTCTAATCTCTCACCATATACAAAGACCAACACAAAATGAATTAAAGACATGAATGTAAGATACAAAACTACTAGAAAAAAACATAGAAGAAACTACTATGACATTGGTCAGGATAACAATTTTTGGAAAAGGACACAAAAGCACAGGCAACAAAGGCAAAAATAGACAAATGGAATCACAGCACACTAAAAAAGGTTTTGCACAAAAAAAACAATCAACAGAGTAAAGAGACAATACAGAATGGGGAAAATATTTGCAAACTACACATCTGATAAGGGGTTAATATCCAAAATATACGGGAAGTCAAAAAACTCACTAGCAAAAAAAAATAATAATTTGATTTTAAAATGGGCAAAAGAACTGAATAGACATTTCTCAAAAGAAGACATAAAAATGGCTAACTGGTATATGAAAAGATGCTGAACATCAATAATCACCAAGAAAATACAAATCAAAACCACACTGAAGCTGGCACAGTGATGTGTGCCTGTAGTCCCAGCTACTCAGGAGACTGACATGGGAGAATCATTTGAGCCCAGTTCAAGTCCAGACCAGGCAACATAGAGAGACCCCATCCCTAATAAAAACAAATTTGTTTAATGGGAAAAATCACATTATGATACCACCTTACCACAATTAGAATGGTTATTATCGGCTGGACTTGGTGACTCAGCCTGTAATCCCAGAACTTTGGGAGGCTGAGGCGAGTGGATTGCCTAAGCCCATGGGTTTGAGACCAGACTGGGCAACTTGGCAAGACCTCATCTCTACAATAAATAAAAAATTAGCCAGGTGTGGTAGCGCGCACCTGTAGTTCCAGCTACTTGGAAGGCTGAGGTGGAAGGAAGGATTGCCGGAGCCCAGCAGGTCGAGGCTGGGTGGCTGTGAGTGTGCCACTGCCACTGGGTGATAGAGTGAGACTCCACCTCAAAAAAAAATAAAATAAAAAAAGAATGGTTATTATCACCCCTCCCCTCCCTTGGGGAGGTGAATCCCTTCTTTCTCTCTCTCTCCAATTTACTTTCTAAATAAACTGTATTTTCTAATCTTAAAAAAAAAGAATGGTTATTATAAAAAAGATAAGAAATAACAAATGCTGGTATAGATATGGAGAAATGGAAAACTTTATGCACTGTTGGTGGGAATGTAAATTTGTATAGTGATTAGAAAATAGTATAAAGTTTCCTCAAAAAATTAAAAAGAAAACTGCCACATGATTCAGCAGTCCCACTACTGGGTATTTAACCAAAGAATATAAAGTAAGTACATCAAAGAGATATCTGTGCTTCCGTGTTTATTGCAGCACTATTCACAGTAGCCAAGACATGGACTCAACCTGCATATTGAATAAAGAAAATGTGGTGATATGTTGTATATCTCAAAATAACTAGAAGAGAGGATTTTGAATGTTCTCACCACAAGGAAATGATAAAGATTTGAGGTAATAGATATTCTAAATACCCTGATTTGATCATTACACAATGCATGCATGCATCAAAACATCACACTGTACCCGATAAATATGTACAATTATGTCAATTGAAATAAATTAAAACTTTATATTATTTTATTTAAAAATAATAAAGCTAAGACTACAAAAACTTCCAGATAAAATCATAGAAGAAAAATCTTTGCAAACTTGGGTTAGGCAAAGATTTCTTAGAGAAGATAAAAATATTATGAACCATATAAGAAAAATTGATAAATTTGACAAAATCAAAAGTAAAACTTGTCCTTCAAAAGACAAGGTTAAAGAAAATGAGAAGCCGGGCTCGGTGGCTCAGCCTGTAATCCTGCACCTTTGGGAGGCTGAGGTGAGTGAATTGCCTGAGCCCGCGGGTTCGAGACCCACCTGGGCAGCAAGACCTCATCTCTACAATAAATCAAAAAATCAGCCGGGCATGGTGGTGTATGCCTGTAATTCCAGCTACTTGGAAGGCTGAGGCAGAAGGATCGCCGGAGCCCAGCAGGTCGAGGCTGCGGTGGCCAGGAGCGGCCACTGCACTCCAGTCTGGGCCACAGAGTGAGACTCCAACTCAAAAAAAAAAAAGAAAGAAAGAAACTGAGAAAAGTAAACTATAAACTGAGAGAAAATATTAGCAATACCTAATGAAAGGTTTGCATCAGATATATTTTGACTCATAACAATACTAAAAAGACAAAAAATTTAAAATAGGCAAAAGATTTGAACAGATATTTTATAAAATATGATATTCCAATGGACATGAGTGATACTCAGCATCAATGTTCATCAGAGAAATGGACATCAATACCACTGCACAGACAGCACAATGACAACAATTAAGATAAAACAGTGCCATGTGTCGGTGAGCACATGAAGCAACTGAAACATTCACCTATTGCTATTGGGAATAAAGACTATACAATCACTTTGGAAAACTGCCTAGTGGTTTCTTAAAAACGTTAAACATACTAATCCAGCAATTCCACTCTTGGGTATTTTCCCAAGTGAAATAAAACATATAAACATAGAAAACATGTACATTAATAACTATGGCACCTTTATTTGTAATAACCCCAAGTGGGAAACAACCTAAAGATCCCTCAACATTATTGTAAATGGATCGACAAAATATGGCATGTTCACACAATGAGATACATTTCACCAACTTAGAAGAATGAACTACTCAGCCGGGCTTGGTGACTCAGCCTGTAATCCCAGCACTTTGGGAGGCTGAGGTGAGTGGATTGCCTGAGCCCGTGGGTTCGAGACCCACCTGGGCAACTTGGTGAGACCTCATCTCTACAATAAATCAAAAATTAGCCAGGCGTGGTAGCATGTGCCTGTAGTTCCAGCTACGTGGAAAGCTGAGGCAGAAGGATCACCGGAGCCCAGCAGCTCGAGGCTGCGGTGGCCGGGAGTGGCCACTGCACTCCAGTCTGGGCAACTGAGTGAGACTCCAACTCAAAAAAAAAAAAAAAAAAAGAATGAACTACTGAAGCATGCAGCAGCGCAGATGAATCTCAGAAACATTGTGCTGAGCTGAAGCCAGGCACAAAGAGTACCTACTATATGATTCCATTTTTACGAAACTCTAGGAAACTAATTTATAGCGACAGAAAACAGTGCAGTGTCTTCCTGGAGTCAGGAGTGGGGTACCAGAATAGAGAATGGCTGGGAAGTGACACAAGAGAACATTTATGGGTGATAGAAATGTTCTAAGTCTTGGTCACAGTAGTGAAACATGGATGCACATTTGTCAAAGCCCATGGAACCTCCCTATTCAAGTCTACTGCCTCAGATAGCCTCAAGACAAACAAGTTGAAAGAGAGAAAAGGTGGAATGTGGGGTGTACTGGCAGCAAGAAAACAAAAAAATAAAATAGATTTAAGATCTGTGTCTAGGAAAGAAATCTTTGGGCACAGTTATTTGTACATAGAAGTAGATAGCTAAAAAGCTTACTGAGTTTCTAAAGTAAATGAATTCCCAAAGAAACAAAAATCTTGCATAAAAAAGCCTTTGAGTCTTTTTCCTTTTCTTTTCTTTTCTTTTTTTGGAGTTGGTGTCTCACTCTGTCGCCCAGGCTAGAGTGCAGTTCGCAGCCACCCCAGCGTCAACCTGCTGGACTCCAGTGATCCTTCCACCTCAGCCTTCCAAGTAGCCAGAACTACAGATGCATGCTACCACGCCCGACTAATTTTTGATTTATTGTAGAGCCAGGTCTTGCCAAGTTGCCACCAGAGCTGGTCTCAAACCCACAGGCTCAGGAAATCCACTCGCCTCAGCCTCCCAAAGTACTGAGTGCGTCTTAAAATAGCCTTTCTGGCTCCAAGTTTTTACAGGATGAACTCAGGCTCTGAAAGTTGTGTGCCTCTCAAGAAGTTCCCCACCCCTCATTTCTACTTCAGATATGTCACAGAAGATAATAGACAAGGGAGAAGCTTCTAGGAGTTGGAACTCAGGAGGAATAAGGGACAACACACAAGGGGGCTCATCCCAGAAAGAACCACCAAGATTTAATCAAGAAACACCTCTCCCTGCCAGGGTAGGAAGACTTCACAACACCTGCCCAGGAGGCATCTGCCTCTGCTGTGGACCTGGACTGTGAGGTGCTTCCCACAACCACCTTCTCATCATCGCAGACAGTAACTAATCATGCTCCGCACCTAGCCCTCAGACATCCCCTTGGAATCCTGAACAGCACCTCGGGTTACTGACTGCTGACCACAAGACATCCTGGCCGGGAAACCTAACAGGGACTCTGACAGCAGCAACAGAGAAACTCTTTTAACTACTTCCAGCTGGTTGACTTGTGACTAGTTAATACCACCAGATCTCTCCCAGTTCGTGTTATGCTTCACTCCCAAACCGAATCCCAGCTCCTCTGGTCATCTGTCCTTCCTGAAAAGGCATTTCTCCTACAGCAGAGGCTTACACCAAGTCAACTGCTCTATGGACCTATTAAATAGGGAATATGACCTGCACCATATAGACCACTACAGGGGGACCATTATCAGAAACTGTAATGTCCTAGCTTTTTATAATTACAATTGTAACGGCTTTTTAGAAAGCAAGAAGCAAAAACATAGGGAGTACAGCTGCTTTTGGGAAGGGTGACCCTGGCTTTGTGCATCACGATGGGTTACAAAACCCAGCACCGTGGAGGGATGAACAAGTGGCAGTGCTGGCAGCCTTAAGGAAAGGGGCAATAAGGAGTGTAATGCAAAGGCTAACTCTGCTGAATGTGGTTTAGGGTTAACACCTATATGTTTCCTAAAACTGCTACAACTAACAGAAATTACTACTGGAAAAATAACTTTACAAATCTGAAATCTATAAGTCATACACTCACTTGTTAACCAACGAAGCAAGTGATTTTTCATTGAACGCTTTTATATAGCTTATCAGTCAGGCACTGTTCTAAGTACTTTGCAGACATTAATCCATTTAATATCCTAACAGTCCTATAAGGAAAGTATTATCATTATCCCCATTTTACAGATGAGGAAACTGAGGCACAGAAAGATTAAGAAATCTGCTAGTAAGTGATGGAGCCCCAACTCACACTCAGGAAGTTTGTCTCCAGAGGTGTGCTATTAACCACTAGGCTGTACTGTTTTAGAATGTCATTTTTAGATTCTACTAATATAAATTCTTATTACGGTAAAATTTCATAGGACTGTTTATCTGTTATTTTAGCAGAACAGCTGAAGATAGGCAGTTCTTCTTGCTGCCTCTCTGCCAATCCTTGTCACTGTGCCATCCAGAATCATCTGTGCT
The DNA here is from genome assembly GCF_000164805.1 of Carlito syrichta. NCBI lineage: Eukaryota > Metazoa > Chordata > Mammalia > Primates > Tarsiidae > Carlito > Carlito syrichta. The sequence goes on along the minus strand of NW_007257972.1, from coordinate 72,176 downwards.
CTTGTCTAAACAACAGCTCTCACTGCCTTGCTTTCATTTATAGCTCTATTCTTCTCCTCCAGGGCTGGAGGAAGAGGGGAGAGGTTCAGGAAATTTTCTTACCCCTAGTGCTTCTCCAAGGAAGCACCTTCCACCTTCACAAAAACACTGCTTTGGAGTCTCACAATCATCTGGTTATAGCAGCCTCTATTCCTCCCCGTTGTGTCATCTGCCACACGCCTTCACACCCCCTTCAGAACACACACACACACACACACACACACACACACACACACACACACACCTCATGGAAGCTTCAACATCTCAGTTGTCCTCACTACCCTTAGCTCCACCACTCCCAAGCAGCATGTGAGCATGGCGTATCCAGCTCTCTGGCTGTTGAGTTCCCTGACTGCTTCCATGCAGTGATTTTTCACCTGCAGGTCATTTTAGCAATTTCCTCCCAGGACCACATCCTGGACGTTTATAACCTGGACTTGTTCCAGCTATAAATCATAACCTCTCATATTCTGTTCTCTAACCACAAATTCCTAGTCTTCAATTCCTTTTCCCTCTTGATGTGAATACATCGCTATTCTTCAGTCTTAGCCGGAACCCCCTCCCTGAACCAGCCTATTTTCCTCAAAACTTCCAGGACCTTTTTGGCTTCACTTTCTTCCCTTCATCCAAGGATTTCACAGTCCAGCTTTGCAATTATAATTCTGCTAATACCCTCAACTCTTCTGCTCACTTTTTCTCCCATCTGATCCATTCTGCAATATCCCGACCCAAGGGCAACCCAAGAACTTGCCTCTTCACCCCCAAAGCTCCTCACTGTTTCTGGGAATCAAACCCTTGCAAAGCACATACACACAGGCTCTGGCCTAAATAGAGTACCCCACGGCAGCAGCTTTCTCCTTCCACCTTTCTCCAGAATAGCTGATCAAAGAACATTTCTCCTCAAGTATCTTGCACAGCCCTCTTCTCTCCAGCCCTCCTTACCCACTCCCCATACCTGTTCTTTCAGAGCTGATAGCCTTGCTTCCCACTTACAGAGATAAATCTGTCAGTAACCAATAAGTTATACAAATGCCTCTCTAGATATCTACAAATAAGCATCCAACTATACGTATACATCCTTACTTCACTCTTGCCTCAGTGGAAAAAAATAACTCTCCTTCTATCCAAGTTACATGGCAAGCACTCAAATGTTGGTGAGAAAGAAGGGAAGGAGGAAAATGGAGGAGGGAGGGGAGGGAAGGGGAGGGAAGGCCTAAAAGTCAGCCAAAGAAGATAAAGAAGTTTAGTTTTGTTTTTACATTTTTACATGTCTTTTATTTATACTGCTCACAAAGTAATTATATGGATCTCGTTCGATTGCATATTCTGGGGCTGGGTTGTAGAATATGTTTCTTCAGTAACTTTTTAAAAAGCTACTATGATAATGTAAATGTTAGATGTTCATGGCCATATCAGAATCCAAGAGAAAGGTTTCATTGCATAGGCAACTATTAATTGTGTTTTAAATGTCTTTAAAACAAGAAAGATATAAAAGCACAATTATTCTGTAATACTAAAGTTATTTTAATCAAACACTTTTACCTTGAATCCATATATTAATAAAAAGCGAATTCCCGAGAATTTGAAGATCATATTACTAATTTGCAATTAAATTCAGGAAAAGAGAGAATGTGTTATTGCTTTCTTACTTTTTAAAAGTCTTTCTCATGAATAATGTTTCTTCTTCTTTACATTAAATTTCTACACTTAAACACCACAAAGAGCATCTCAGGGAAACAGTAAACGTGTCCAAGCAACGTCTTCACAGTGCCCTCCAGCGGTCACGGGATGAACATGTCCATCTTAGAAATGCAGGTCTTGGACCTTTCACATTGATGACAATCACAAGCTCCATCTTAACAGCACATGCACAGTGCCAGCGTGCCTTCACATTTTTCTCCTTTGTTCTCCATTTTTAAAATAAACAAATTTTACACACACATATATTCACATTCAAGTTCTGAATCTATTCTTTTTTCTCTTTCATTGTAAATTTTATAATAAAGACCATTTTCTTTTATCGATTAAAATAGCATGCTAAAGAATATGTACTTTCATAAAAGCATTTTTAAGCCGGGCTCGGTGGCTCAGCCTGTAATCCCGCGCCTTTGGGAGGCTGAAGTGAGTGGACTGCCT
>NW_007257972.1:62178-69813 GCF_000164805.1 Carlito syrichta | reverse complement strand
GTGGCCACTGCACTCCAGTCTGGGCAACAGAGTGAGACTCCAACTCAAAAAAAAAGCATTTTTAAGCCTAAAAGATGAATGTTATTGACGCCATATTATCAGTTCTAAATAAGACTCAAATAATAATAATAATAATTATTATTATTATTATTTTGAGTTGGAGTCTCACTCTGTCACCCAGGCTAGAGGGCAGTGGCATGCTCCCGGCCACCGCAGTCTCAACCTGCTGGGCTCAGGTGATCCTTCCATCTCAGCCTTCAGTAGCTGGAACCACAGGCATGCGTCATCACACCCGGCTAGTTTTTGATGTATTGTAGAGATGAGGTCCCACCAAGTTGCCCAGGCTAGTCTCAAACCCATGGGCTCAGGCAGTCCTCTCACCTCGGCCTCCCAAAGTGCTGGGATTATAGGCGTGAGCCACCACGCCCGGCCTCAACCTACTTTTTTAAAGCTTGAAATGGAAGTTTTCCTGTATACTTGGGTAAACCCATTTATCAACATACAGATGATCTAGTTTTTGAAAATAGGCTGAATTATAATATAACAAACTTATTTTAATTACATGTGTATGAAACACTTAAAATGCAAGTACATGCAATGCAAAATTGCAATAGGCATTAGAAATGTTCATGTGATTCTCAGACTTCAGAGTATAATATAATATTATATTATATGATATATTCCATAAACTTCTTTTTTTTTTTTTTTGAGTTGGAGTCTCACTCTGTTGCCCAGACTGGAGTGCAGTAGCCAAGAGCTTCCGGTCACTGCAGCCTCGACCTGCTGGGCTCTAGTGATCCTTCCGCCTCAGTCTTCCGAGTAGCCGGAATTACAGGCACACACTACCACGCCCGGTTGATTTTTTTTTTTATTTATTGTAGAGATGAGGTCTTGCCAAGTTGCCCAGGCGGGTCTCCAACCCGTGGGCTCAGGCAATCCACTCACCTCAGCCTCCCAAGGCGCGGGATTACAGGCTGAGCCACCAAGCCCGGCTTCCATACACTTCTTATCAAAGTTCTGATCACACAGAATTGAAAGAAAATGTGTACTTGTGTCCCTTGCTTTCTTTATAACAGACTTCTAAGTTTTTTTTCTTGTTCAAACCCAGTACATAGTAAATGCTCAATTTAAAAGAATGATGAATTAAACAGAACTGAGTTTAAAAAAAATTTTTCAAAAAACCACAAACCTTTTGGTTTTATCCTGTTTTTAGCTTTTAATTGAGTTTATGGGTCTTACAAATGTTATACATAAACTCAAAAATATATCCCCCACAAAGTCAAAACATGGCTTCTATGAGTTATACCCTAAGCTATTTTTTCTTAATAACTTCACATGTATTAACTGATTCAATAAATATCAAGTAGGATTCAGACTCTCAATGTAATTATTTAACATCTATTAAGTTTTTTAATTTGGTCAAATATTTAAGCTGAGACTTTCAAGGTAAAATTGGAATCCAGTTGAGGAGAAAGAGTAGGTGCAGAAACAGACATAGTGCCTGGAAAATAGGTTTCCCCCAAGAATTGCCCTTACATTTGAAGTTTACAAACATATTTCTTTTATTCTGGGTGTTGACAATGTCTAGATGTCTGAAGCTTCTGTTCAATTTGGCATCATTTCTATGGTCAGACAGAAAAGAGGATATCTGCTAAATGTCACCAAAGGCCAGTGAGTATCACTTCACAGTGCCCACCGATTTTAATTTTTTCCAGACTTAAGAGAGAAACTCAGCAAAAAAGCAAAAGTTGGAGAAAGCAGATGGGGACACACCTCCAGAAGTATGCCTCCAGTGCAGTGACAAATTCTGGCCTAATTCACAGATTTCATCTCAAGAGAAGATGGTGCCCTCTTTCCTAGTCAGAGGTCTAATACTCATCTTAGGGTGTTTTTTGTTCGTTTGAGTCAGAGTCTTACTCCATTGCCCAGACTGGATGGAGTCCAGTGGCACACTCATGGCCACCACAGCCTCGACCTGCAGGGCTCAGGCAATCCTTCCACCTCAGCCTTCCAAGTAGATGGAACTACAGGCATGTGCCACCACACATGGCCAGTTTTTTTATTTATTGTAGAGGTGAGGCCTTGCCAAGCTGCCCAGGCTGGTCCCCAGCCCCTGGGCTCGGGCAATCCTCTTGCCTCCGCTTCCCAAAGTGCTGGGATTACAGGCATAAGCCACCACGCCCAGCCTCTTGTGGTGTTGTATACTCTAGGAACACCTCCAGTCATGGTGGATTTAAAAATGAGATTCATTTGCTGTGAAATACATCACCATGAAAGGGATTTCCAGACATATATGCCTTCCTAGTGAGGCCTTTGAACAGCCCTCTGTTGTAGACGACAAGTTTGATGGGTAATGCTAAAATACTGCTGTTGTTGCAAGAAAAAAGGCACAGTGACAGTCTTCATGGGTAATTAACTTGCGCTCAAGTAATCAATCACCACCACTACTGACTCCTGAGCTTTCCCTACAGAAATGTGAGTGTCTCTTTAGGATGAACTGTCCTGCCAGGGCATAGCAGTGCCTCTGAGACAAGCAGAAGTCAGTGACACTGCCAGGTATGTCAAGCAGCTAGCAGTGCAAGCACTGTGTCTTTGCTCCATGACCATCAGAACCTATCAGAACAGGTGGGTATTAAACATCCTAATACTCAATATGATAAAAGCTATCTCCCCACCCATCAATTTACCAACTAACCTCATCTGCTTCTGTATCCTCTTCCTTTCCTATTGTTAAAAAGGAAAAGTAATCCAGTCTTCTCTAATTGGTGGCCAGAACTCTCACAAGTACCCTGTTCATATCCCCATTCCCCTAAATAAAGGATTTTTCTCAGCCATCTATTATTTACCCCATTCTCCGGCATTTATCTAATCTCCATAACCAGTTTATCTCTCTTCTAAAGCATGTCCATCAATACACAAACAAAGGAGTCTCTTGATCTTGCACTGCTGTTGCTAGTGAGTCATTTGTCTGTCTCCCTCCGTAATCCCTGCTCTACTTCCTCACAGTGGAGTTTCTCTTGAATCTTCTCTAAGACTTTCCTACCAAAGCCTTCTTAACAAGGTCACCAATGAATTTCAAGTGCCAAATCCAATGGTCAATTCTCCACCCTCACCTTCCTTAGACAAGAACATAAAAGTGTGGTTTAGGCCAGGCTCGGTGGCTCAGCCTGTAATCCCAGCCCTTTGGGAGGCCGAGGTGAGTGGATTGCCTGAGCCCGTGGGTTCGAGACCCACCTGGGCAATTTGGCGAGACCTCGTCTCTACACTACATCAAAAATTAGCCAGGCGTGGCAGTGCACGCCTGTAGTTCCAGCTACTTAGAAGGCTGAGGCAGAAGGATCGCCAGAGCCCAGCAGGTCGAGGCTACAGTGGCTGGGAGCGTGCCACTGCCCTAAAGTCTGGGCGATGGAGTGAGACTCCGACTCAAAAACAAAACAAAACAAAACCAAAAACAAGTGTGGTTTAGATGCAAAGACTGAAGGTAATGATGACTTGGATGCAGTTCCAAACTGTTTTCTTTCTGTTTACTATCAATCTTCAGCACGTGATGGAAAAGGATTCACAAGCTAAGAATACAAGTGATGGAACAGGTGCAGCTCTCCTCACAGAGGAGCACTTTAAGTCTGAAGTTGAATACAGCTGTGAAGACTAGAGAAAACTGCCACACCAGAGGGACAAAGAAACATGGGTGCACTGCCTTGTAGACATTTAGTTTGGAAGCAAACCACTTTATGACCATGTACTCACTGTACAACAACTGCTGACACCCAATTTCCATTTCTGTTTATTGGGCTTCCTCAGAGCACCTGAACAGCAGTACTGGTTGACCTGCCACATCACCCTCCTCAGTTTCTCAGCAGCACTTAGCACAGCCAATCACAGGTCCTACTAAAGCCCACTTTCCTCCCCTTGCCTTCTGGAATACCATGCGCACGTGTTCCTCTATCATTTCTCCATCACCTCTGCTTTTTCCCTCCTAGTCACCACTACTAAAATACTGGAGAGATCCAAGGCTCTTTCTCTGGCCCTCTTCTCTGCTCTTGCTACAGTCATCTCCTGAGTGATCACTACTCAACTGGAAGGAATCAAGGCTTTAGATACCACCTGAAATAATTCCCTAGAAGCAGTCAAAACAAATTACCACAAACTCACAGCTTAAAACATCAGAAAGGCCAGGCCGGTGGCTCACACCTGTAATCCTACACTTTGGGAGGCCTAGGTGGGAGGACTGCTTGAGCTGAGGAGTTTTATACTAGCCTGGGCAGCATATCAAGACCTCGTCTCTACCCCTAAAAAAAAAAAAATCTAAAATAAGCCAGGCATGGTCACACACACTATAATCCCAGCTACTCAGAAAGCTGAGGCAGGAGGATCACCTAAGCCCAGGAGGCTGAGGATGTGGTGCGTCGTGACTGAGCCATTGCAATCCAACCTAAGTGACAGAGTGAGACCCTGACTCAAAAACAAACAAAAACAGAAATTTGCTGTCTCACAGTTCTGGAAGCCAGATGTCCACAATCAAGCTGTCAGCAGTGCCATATGCACTCACTCCAGATGCTCTAGAGGGGATCCTTCCTTACCACTTCCAACTTCCGGTAGCTCCTGGCGTTTGTTGGCTTATGGCAGCATAACTCCTGACTCTCCCTCTATCTTCACTTGACCTTCCTTCCTATTTCTCTGTGGTTTTCAAATATCCTCCCTCTTCTCTTATAAAGATACTAGTCATTGGATTTTGGGGCCCACCTAAAATCTCATCTCAAGATCCTTAAACTAAATGACATCTGCAAAAACCCTGTTTCCAAATAAGGACACATTCCCATGTACGAGATGGTGGGAAGGGGTGTGTTGAGCCTTAAGCATATCTTTCTGGGAGATGCAATTCAACCACGTATACCACTACAGACTGATAACTCAGATTCACTACTCCAGTTTGAAACCCTTCCCTTGAACTGGATCCAGTCTCATATGTCACATTGCTACTTAGGGGTTTAATAAGCATCTCAGATTTTACACATCCAGCATGAGCCCATGATCCCTGTAAATATTTTTCTCTCCTAACAGTTCCAACCTTAGTCAATGATGTCACCATTTAACCTGTACCTTTGGTAAAACCCTTGTGTCATCCTTGACTTCTTTCTTTTATACCTACAAAGCCAACCATCAGCAAGCTCTGTCAGCTCTACTTAACAATTTTTCTTGAATCAGACAACTTCTTCCCTCAATGCCATTACTCTCCTATTCCAAACCACATAATCGCCCCCGCTCCCCACCAGACCTATTTGATGAAATAACCTAACTCTCCTTGCTTCTTCTCTTCTGCCCCTGTTTAGTCTTTTCTTCTCACAGTAGCAACACTGACCTATGAAGACATCTGTCAGACCTTGTCTTTCTTCACTCCGAACCTTCCACTGGCTGCTCATCCTACTTTAAACAAAATACAAAGTCTCTGTCATGGCCTACAAGATGATCTGAGCCCTCTCTGCCTGCAGAACCTACCACTCCTCCTGCCCAGCCTCAATGTCTTCCTTGCTGTTTCTCAACATGCCAAGCCAGTTCCACCCCACTCCTTTGTGCTTGCGGTCCCCTCTGCCTGGAATACTCCACTTCCAGATAATCACAGGGCTTGTCCCCTCACTTCCCCAGTGCTCTTCTCAAAGGCTGCCTCCTTAGATCATCTGTCTAAAACAACACTCCCAGCCACACTTTCTTCCTTTATCCTGTTTAAACTGTTAACTGTTCAACTAATTGCTTATCTGTCATCTCTGTTTCCCCCCTGTAGAATATGAGCTCCAGAAGGCCAAGATTTTTGTTTTGTTCACCACTGTATTCAGGATGCTCAGAATGATGTCTGGCACATAGTAGATGCTCATTCATTATTTGCTGAATAAATAAACAAGCAGCTGGAATAATCTTTATAAATTAGTCACAGCAATGTAGCCATATTTTTTAAAAGATATGCAAGTGAAAGTCACATAAAATCAACTGGAGATAATGCTCACTGAGTGCTCTGGGGATGTAATCAAGAAGCATTCATATGAGAATGCAAACATGAACTCTTATAAACCAATTCTTTTCCCAGCATGTGTAATGTTTGCTCTAGAAGTTCAGTACTTAAGTTTGTCAAGGAATCTGTTTCCTATACAGATTGGTGCCAAGATATTCTAATAAATATCTGCTTACAATAAAAATATAAAGCAAAACCTAATTCAATGTAAATTTAACAGTGTTTTAATGTGTTTAGTACCATAAAATTTCATCATGCAGGTTTCTTTATACTTTTTAAAAATTCTAACATGTGTTCATGATTATCCCTGAATAAAGTGTTTATAGAGTGGGTGAGAGAGAGATGATATAATGGAAAGAATGAACACTATTGGCTTCTGAAACCAGGGCTCATTCATGCTTCTGCCTCTTGCAGTTGTTGCTCCGTGACTTCTCTCTGTTGTTCCACCTATATAAAACTGGGGTGATGCCACCTGGCTGGCAAGATACTTGGGATTATAACATATGATACATAATGTTATTATACAACATATTTAACCTGAATGAATACATATTGTGGAGCAAGTCACAGTTCCTAAAATATGAAAATGTCCATTTCATAAAATTGACCATCCAAGGACCTCTATGACCTCACACATAAAAATATATGCATGTTAAAAAATAACTTACTTTTTTAAATGGTGGAGAGAAAATAATCAGAAATATGTACTGAGCACCAACCTAGTCTAGTGTGCTACTAGGTCGTCCAGCACACAAAATGTAAACTACAGACCACGAACACTCTGCGGGCTCAACAAACACCTGATAAATGTCTGCTGAGCCACAAATTAATGAGCTAACAAAAGGAAGTGACTAAATTGTTAATGCATGTGATCAGGATTCTAAGTAGCTAGAGAGCTCACGTCCTGTCTGTGGGTGCCAATAAAGAAACAGATGGGCTGAGTGCTTCTTTGAAAAAGTGCTCAAAACCAGGCTCGGTGGCTCAGCCTGTAATCCCGTACCTTTGGGAGGCTGAGGTGAGTGGACTGCCTGACCCCACGGGTTTGAGACCCGCCTGGGCAGCGAGACCTCATCTCTACAATAAATCAAAAAATCAGCCGGGTGTGGTAGCGTATGCCTGTAATTCCGGCTACTTGGAAGGCTGAGGTGGAAGAATCACAGGAGCCCAGCAGGTTGAGGCTGTGGTGGTTGGGAGTGGCCACTGCACTCCAGTCTGGGCAACAAAGTGAGACTCCAACTCAAAAAAAAAAAAAAAAAGAAAAAGTGCTCAATGCTGTCCCCCTGGTGAGGTTATGCTGGGAATCCTAGTGTACCCACCTTACTTCTAAATCCATGAGCGCAGCCCAGCGCAATACCTGATGTACATCAAGCCCCACTCAGAACAATCCTCCTCAAGAAGTCCTAAGACATTTTTCACCTACAGTTAATCTAGCAATTTGCAGGTGAATATGAAATTATGTTTATTTTATGATACATTATCAAAATATTCAAAATGATTCTATTACAATTTTTTTTAGTGTCATCAAGCCTCGTTAATCTATATTGGTGTGTGCAGTCGCATGAATTACAGAATTTTATTTTTTATTTATTTATTTTTTTTGAGTTGGAGTCTCACTCTGTCACCCAGACTGG
>NW_007257972.1:38670-61971 GCF_000164805.1 Carlito syrichta | reverse complement strand
TTTTGAGTTGGAGTCTCACTCTGTTGCCAGGCTGGAGTGCAGTGGCTGCTCCCAGCCATCGCAGCCTCGACCTGCTGGGCTCCAGCAATCCTTCCGCCTCAGCCTTCCAAGTAGCTGGAATGACAGGCGCGCGCTACCACGCCCGGCTGATTTTTTGATTTATTGTAGAGATGAGGTCTCACCAAGTTGCCCAGGCAAGTCTCGAACCCGCGGGCTCAGGCAATCCACTCACCTCAGCCTCCCAAAGGCGTGGGATTACAGGCTGAGCCACTGACCCCAGCTCAGAATTTTTTTTTTTTAAAGTTTATTAAACTATAAAAAATTGCATACAACAAGTAAAATAATAAAGCCTAATCAAATCTTGCTAAACCTTTTCAAGAGGAAAATAACTGCTAGCATTTGGCTAGCCAGTTAGAACATGAGCTCTCTTAAATTTTAATTATTATTTTATAATAACTTATTTAATTATAGCAACATTTTGAGATAAGGTTTATTATAATTTCATTTCATTTTAGAGATGAGATAATAAGGTTCAGAGAAGTTAAATAACTTGCCCAAGGATATCCAGCAGGGAAGCAACGGACCTGCTTCTAAGCCCTGTGCCTTGGTCTGCATCACTTAATTAGGCAATTGGTAGAGAAGTGGTCTGATGAAGAGGAAGAGGTAGAGGTTGTCACAACGACACTGTGGCTGCAGGTGTGCTACTCAGCCCCTGGGGAACATCGCCCAGGTAATCTTCCCCAGTCCAAACAGGACCTCACCCCACCAACTACAGTATTCTGGTGAGATTAAAGCCAAAGTATGCAAAAGCACTTTGAAAAGCTAAGATCACTACATGGAGAAAAATAGATGCAAAATATTATATAATTGTGATAATTAGGAGTTTGACATTTCAAATAATTTAGCCATTTGCCTTGAAATTTACTAAAAGTTCTCTTTCAGTAAAAACCTTTTTCACAAATGATGCACAAAAAAGTGATATTCTATATATTCTGAAAGACTAATTTCATCATGAAACTTATTTGATATATAACAGATATAAATATATCACAGTAATGCAGTAATATTTATTTTATAGAAGCTTTCATTTTGAATGTCATTATGCAAATAATTTATAAATACCTCTTCAATATGAATTTTCTTCTTAAATATGTATTAAAATGTACCCAACTCTGCTTAGGTGAAAATGTTCTGTCTCAAATAAGCTTAATTTAGTAAAAGTAGTGTACCTTCATGAATAGGATTCCAATTCAGATAACCTTGAATAAAAAACAGTCCTCTATTATCTAAATAGGTCATCCTCTGTAGCCAAGGGCAAAACTTCAGGAAAAAAATGTGAAATGAGTGGTGAGAACAGGCACTTACTTGTACAGTCAGACAAATCAACCTGAAGACCAACAGAGTAACAGATGTGACAACACGATTGCCCTCTCCATCCCAATTCAAATGACTTTTATTTTAAAAGCTTCTGGTCATTACAGTTGTATAAGATCAGAATGAGAAGTATCAGTGAGAGTGCTAGAATAAGAACCTCTAAAAAGGTTACTTCTCCACAAAGATAACAAGAAAGAACATAGGCAAAATTGTCAAAATCAACTTTTTCAGAACTCTGAAAGTTAACCAAGGTCTGCAACAATCTAAAGGGTGTTTATTCAAGAAAAACAGCTGAATTTCAGCAAGAACAATAAGCTGTGTGATGTTTGAAATTTCCATATTTCCATCTTCCTCTCCTCAACTCTAATAGCCTTGAAAACTAAAAACCCATAATCATGCTGAAAATCAGCAACCTAGCAACCCCTGGAGGGAATGGAATGGGGTTGGAGAATACCAAAAATACCATTTTCAGAGAACTGTAATTATTTAACCTGTCTAGTAGTTCCCTAAAAACTGCCTTTCATGGGGCTTTCTGTTTTACTTGACTCGACTCAGAGCTTACTTAGTGTGCACAGCCCTTTTCCCCAGGAAATATTTGTCAAAAACAATCAGTGATAGTTATTTAACATCGCAACTTCCTCTGACAGCAATTACAATTGGTAGGGAAAAAAAAAAAAAAGAAGAAGCTGACCAAAAAACTTAAAAGGGAAAGCTTGGGAATGAGAAGGCCACAAAGGCCTTTGAAAATTGTGTAAATTGAGATTACTAGACAAAGGCTTTATATCATTATTTTATTTATTTATTTTTTTAATATATTTTTTTGAGTCAGAGTCTCACTCTGTCACCCAGACTAGAGTGCAGTGGCCGCTCCTGGCCACTGCAGCCCCCACCTGCTGGGCTCCGGCAATCCTTCCGCCTCAGCCTTCCAAGTAGCCAGAACTACAGGCGTGCGCTACCACACCCGGCTAATTTCTTCAAATATTATTTGAAGAAATAATGGCTAAAAATTTCCCAAAGTTGGTAAAAACATTAATCTACACATCTAAGAAGCTCAACAAACTTCAAGTAAAAGAAACTCAGCAAGACCCACACCTACCACATCATAACCAAACTATCAAAAGACAAAAAACAGGAGGGGGGCAAGATGGCCTTGGAACCGGCCAGAGTATGAGAGTCTCTTTATGGGTGAGTGCACAAAAAAACTAATCTGTGTCTGTGTGTGTGTGCCAAGTGGGTGAGTGAATGTCCAACTGAGGGGAGAAACGAGACCAAGGCCAGGGGACCCCTGTAGAAATGGCTACAATTTGCTGCTGCTCTGAATTTGGCACCTGCTGTATGCAGAAAGATCCACCATCCGCAGGACAACTCTCAGGAAAAGGCAGGAGAGATCAGCTGGCACCTGGCCCACACCACCACCTGCAGCAACATGCCAGGCACAGGCAGCAAGGACTGTGGAAAAAGCATGAGGAGGAATTCTGGAGCTGAGCTGCATGGAAGGAAAAGAAACACGGACCACTGCCATTTTCTCTGTCCCAGGACTGGGCAGAGACCTGCTTTATCTTGCCCAGTTCTGAGGTGCCTGCACTCTGAGACCAACGGGCGATCTCTGCACCCCTCTGAAATCGACCATGGTTTGCCAAGAGAATATACTCCAACTACAGGATACCAGGGAGACAGATGCCCAGACAGATGCCCCATACCCACACTGGACCAAACACAGAAGCTTGCAATTGGAGTGGGAGACCCAACAGCAGACAATTTGGGAGCTTTTCCAAGAAAAATCTGCCAGAGTGAGTAGGACACTGACAGTGAGTGCGGGGAGGGAACACAGGGAGAGAGCCTGAGGCAGACTCCCACGGAAGCAGTGGGGAGAGTCCACCCCAAATCAGGACAGGGCTCCAGAGCCTTGCCACCAGGTCCCAAGATCCAGAGCAATGGAAAGGGAGCAATAGCTCTGGGCAGAGAAACTGAGCAGACTCCTAACGCCTGGGCAGAGAAGTGCTCCGGGGTGACCTCTGCAGAACAACAGAACTGCATCTTGAGATCAGGCACTGATCTTTGCATTGCTCTGGAGATGCTCTCTGAGACTTCAGAGAACATTGCTCCCAGTGCACAAGCCCTGGTGGGCAACAGCAGATGTGGAACCCCAGACGATCCACCCTCCAACCTGAGCTAGCTGCTGGGTGATAGACAGACAGCGAAACTGACCAAGGAGACTGATGGCAGTATTGGTTTGTTTGATTATCTCATTTGGTTGCTTTGTTTGTTGATTGGCCTTCTCTTTTCTATCCTTCTCTATTTCTCTTTCTTCGTTCTTTCTCTGTTTTGTTTGGGGTTTTTTTTTTTGGTTTTTTTTTTTTTTTTGGTCTGTTTTTCACTTTTTTCTTTTTCTATTTTTCTTTTTTGAGTTGGAGTCTCACTCTATTGCCCAGGCTGGAGGGCAGTGGCACGCTCCCGGCCACCGCAGCCTCAACCTGCTGGGCTTCAGTGATCCTTCCACCTCAGCCTTTCAAGTAACTGGAACTACAGGCAAGCGTTACCACGCCTGGCTAATTTTTTGATTTATTGTAGAGATGAGGTCTCGCCAAGTTGCCCAGGTGGGTCTCGAACCCGCAGGCTCAGGCAATCCACTCACCTCAGCTTCCCAAAGGCACGGGATTACAGGCTGAGCCACCAAGCCTGGCTTCTTTTTCTATTTTTCTTTCTACTTCTCCTTTCTCCTCCTTTCTCTTTTTCCCCTCCTTGTCCTCTTTCTTTTCCCTCTTATACCCTGTCTCGGACTCAGGGGCTATGCAAACACACCCACTATAAGGTCATATTGTACATAGAGGGAGTGCAAACCCCAGCTGTCCCATTCACCAGATAGCAAATATTATGACCTGCCAATAGGTTCTGAATCCTTGCAGCCCCTCTCAGCCCCTAGTAAATGCACAAAATTGCAAAGAGACAGCACAACGCCCCATCCCCAGCCCTACTTCATAATTGAACAAACCCAGAGTCCCAGCCCAAGGAAGGACAAAAGGTAGAGCAAATATCAGTAATGACTGCTTCTCCATTTTCAACTGAGCAACGGAATTAAAGAGAAAGATAGAACTGCTACAAGTGAAGAAAAACCAAGGAAGTACAGCTAGTAACCAGAGTCCCAGCAAAGAGTCAGTGCTAGAAAGAACAGCTACTGGGGCATGAACAATGACTATCTCCAAGAACAGTACTCAGAAGGTACTTACAGAGATCAGAGAATCATTGGCTGAAATGAATGAAAATCAAGACATGCAAGGGCTAAAACTAAATGAAATTTGCTGGACAAACTCAAGAAAGTGTACTTAGAAACAGAAATAAAAGAACTCCATCCAAGAAATAAATGATGACCTGACAAGCATAGGAAGCAGAATTGACCAAGCAGAAGAAAGAATCTCAGAGCTGGAACCAAAATATGGAATTAACCCAATCCATTAAAAATATAGAAAAAAAAAACTTAAGAAGGAAGAAGAAACTCTCCAAGAGATGTTCAATTTTATCAAGAAACCAAATCTATGTCTGATCAGAATACCTGAAATGGAAAGAGAAACAGAAAATACCTTGGAACAAACATTCCATGAGGTCATTCAAAAAAAACTTCCCTCATCTGGCCAGAGAAATGACTATACAAGCACAAGAAATTCCAGAACTCCAACAAGACATCTTAGAGAAGCCTAACCCCTAGACACAGTAATTTGCCTACACAAAGTGGGTATAAAATAAAAATTCCTAAAGGCAGCAAGAAAAAAATGTCAGACTACTTACCAGGGGAGACCAGTCAGAACTACTGCAAACTCATCTGCAGAAGCACTACAGGCTAGAAGGAATTGGACCCCAATCTCTGATGTTCTCAGAGATAAACAATTTCAACCAAGAATTTCCTAGCCAGCCGGGCTAAGTTTCATCAATGAGGGAGAATTAAAATCCTTCCCAGGTATTCAATCCCTAAGAGAATATGCTGCTTTGAGACCAGCTCTCCAGGAGACATTTGGAAAGGTGCTATGCACAGAAGAAAAAAGAAACGAAAGAAAGATCATAAACTTCACAAGATCACAAACAAACACAGAGGCAGCAGAACACACAACATACCCATAAAAATGAAAACATACACATATATGAACACAAAAGGTAAACAAAACAAAATAGCCTTCTAAGATCATTATGAGAGGGACAAACTCTCATATTTCAACAATCAGCCTGAATGTGAATGGACTAAATGTACCAATGAAAAGACATTACTGGATAAAACGACATGACCCAGCAATCTGCTGTCTCCAGGAAACTCATCTCACTGTGAAGGATGCCCATACACTCAAAGTTAGTGGATAGAAAACAAATTTCCAGGTGAATAGACCACAGAAGAAGGCACGTCATGATCTTAATGTCAGATGAAACAACCTTTAAGCTATCAAAAATTTTAAAAGATAAGGAAGGACACTACATAATGATAAAAGGTTCAATCCATCAATAATCAATATCTATCCTAAATATATAGGTACCCAATACAGGAGCACCAGCTTTTATAAAGCAGCTACTAAATAAACTAAAAAAAAATTGACTTAATACATCATAGCTGGAAACTTAAACACCCCACTAACAACCCTAGATTGATCATCAAGGCAAAAAATCAACAAAGAGATCTTGGAACCTCAACTTGATGCTTGACCAAATGGGCTTAGTAGATACCTACAGAACACTCCACACAATAACCACAGAATACACATTCTACTTATTACCATATGGAATGTACTCCAAGATCGACCACATCCTCAGCCATAAATCAAGCATAAACAAATTTCACAAGATCGAAATACTGTACCTTCTCAGGACACAGTGAAATAAAAATAAATATCAACATCCACAAAATTCCCCCCAAAATCATAAAGACATGGACACTAAACAGCATGATGCTGAACAACTTCTGGGACAACACAGAAGTCAAAACAAAAATTACAAGATTTCTGGAAACAAATGAAAAGGGAGAAACATCTTACCAAAACCTCTGAGAGGCCATGAAATTAGTACTGAGAGGGGAATTTATAACTCTACAAATACACATCAAAAGAATAGAAAGAGAACAAGTTAACAGCCTAGCAAATCACCTAAGGCACCTGGAAAGGCAAGACCACCAAAACCCTACTTCTCCGGATCACCAAAGTAAAAGGCCAAATATGAGATATAGAAGACAAAAAATAGCCGGGCTCGGTGGCTCAGCCTGTAATCCCGTGCTTTGGGAGGCTGAGATGAGTGGATTGCCTGAGCCCGCGGGTTCGAGACCCACCTGGGCAACTTGGCGAGACCTCATCTCTACAATAAATCAAAAAACTAGCCGGGCGTGGTAGCATGCGCCTGTAGTTCCAGCTACTTGGAAGGCTGAAGCAGAAGGATCGCCGGAGCCCAGCAGGTCGAGGCTGCGGTGGCCAGGAGCGGCCACTGCATTCCAGTCTGAGTGACAGAGTGAGACTCCAACTCAAAACAAAACAAAACAAAAAAAACCATAGGGAAAAAAATCTATGAAACAAGAAGCTTTCTTTGAAAGGATAAACTAGATTGATGGATCCCTAGCCAGAATGACCAAGAAAAAAAGAGAAAAACTCCAAATAAACACAATCAGAAACACAAAAGATCAAATCACAACTGACCCCGAAGAAATACAAACAATTATCATAGATTACTATGCACACCTGTATGGAAACAAATTTGATAACTTAAAGGAAATGGAGGACTTTCTGACATCATATAACTTCTCAATTTTGAAACAAGAAGAAATTGAGATCCTAAATAGACCAATAACAATCCAGGAAATTGATTCTGTCATACGAAAACTACCTACAAAAAAAAAGCCCTGGACAAGACAGATTTCCAGCAAAATTCTACAAAGCATACAAGAAGGAGCTAATAGCAATCCTATTGAAAGTATCCTAGGCAATCGAGAAAGATAGAATGCTCCCAAAATCATTTTGTGTTAGATAACATCACACTGATACCCAAACTGAGTAAAGATCCAACTAAGAAAGTGAACTACAGGCCAATATCCCTGATGAACATAGATGCAAAATTATTCAATAAGATTCTAGCAAATTGAATCCAACAACACATCTCAGAAATCATCCACCATGACCAAGTAGGCTTCATCCCCAAGATGCAGGGCTGGTTCAACATCTGCAAGACCAAAAATATAAATACATCAACAGATGTAAAAACAAAAACTACGTGATTATATCATTAGATGCAGAAAAAGTTTTTGATAAAATCCAGCATCCCTTCTTGACAGAAATCCTTGAACACCTAGGCATAGAGGGAACATACCTCAAAACAGTAAATGCCATCTATGATAAACCCACAGCCAACATATTGATAAATGGACAGAAATTGGAAGCATTTCCCCTGAAAACCAGAACAAGACAAGGCTGCCCATTCTCACACCTCTGGTTCAACATTGTGTTGGAAGTCCTAGCTAGTGCAGATAAGAGAAGGAAAGCAGGGATATCCAAACAGGTAAAGAAGTCAAGTTATCCCTCTTTGCTGGTGATATGATCCCATACCTCGAAAATTCAAGAGAGTCTATCAAAAACCTCTTTGTACTGATAAAGGACTTTGGCAAAGTCTTTGGGTATAAAATAAATGTGCAAACGACAGTCACATTATTATACACCAAAAACAAACAGGCAGAGAAACAAATAAAAAGCACAATCCCATTCACAATAGCAACATTCACACAAAATGAAATACCTCGGCATCTTCCTAACCAGAGAAGTGAAAGACTTTTACAATGAAAACTACAAAACACTGCTCGAAGATGTCAAAGATGATACAAACAAATGGAGAAAATATTCCATGCTCATGAATTGCAAGAATCAACATTGTTAAGATGTCCATCCTACCAAAGGCAATCTACAGAGAACACTATGCCCATTAAATTACCAATATCATTCTTCTCAGATTTAGAAACAATACAGAAATTCATATGGAAACATAAACAGCCACAAATAGCCAAAACAATCCATATCAAAAGAAACAAAGCAGGAGGTATCACACTTCCAGACTTTAAACTTTATTGTAAGGCTACAATAATCAAAACAACCTGGTATTGGTAAAAGAACAGGCATGTAGACCAATGGAACAGGATAGAGATTCCAGAAGCAAAGCCTCAATTTCTCAACCAACTCATCTTTGACAAAGCCTCCATTAACAACCACTGGAGAGAGAAGAACCTGTTCAGTAAATGGTGCTGGGAAAACTGGCTGACCACGTGCAGAAGAATGAAACAGGACCCCTACCCATCACCATACACAAAAATCAACTCCAAATGGATCAAAGACCTAAACACAAAATCTCAAACGTTAAGAATCTTAGAGACACCCTTATGGAAATTGGAATAGCCAACCAATTTCTGATCAAAACCCCTAAAGCCTGTGCCATAAGAGATAAGATTGACAAGTGGGACCTCATCAAACCAAAAGGCTTCTGCAAAGCAAAGGAAACCATCAAGACAGTGGAGAGACAGTCCACAGAATGGGAAAAAATATTTGCCAACTGCATATCTGTCAAAGGCCTAACATCAGGATCTATAAGAAACTCAAACATGCCAAAAGGCAAAAAACAAATAGCCCTATTAAAAAGTGGACAAAAGACTTGAAAAGACACTTCTCAAAAGAAGACATGCAGGCACCCAACAGGCACATGCAAAAATGCTCAGCCTCACTAATCATCAGAGAAATGCAAATTAAAACCACATTGAGATACCACCTAACCCCAGTAAGAAAGGCCATCATTAATAAAACAAAAAACAACAGATGCTGGCAAGAATGTAGAGAAAAGGGAACGCTTTTACACTGTTGGTAGGAATGCAAACTAGTTCAGCCTCTATGGAAAACAGTGTGGTGATTTCTAAAAGAGCTAGAAATTGACCTTCCATATGACCCAGCAATCCCTCTTCTGAGAATATACCCGGAGGAACTTAAATCACTCTACAAAAAAGACACCTGCACATGCCTGTTTATTGCAGCACTATTCACAATAGCAAAAACATGGAACCAACCATGCTGCCCATCAAAACTGGACTGGATTAAAAAAATGTGGTACATACACATGATGGGCTATTATGCAGCCACAAAGAAAAAACAAAATTATGAACTTCACAGCAACTTGGATGGGTTTAGACTCTATCATATGCAGGGATCTATCACAGAAACAAAGAACTGAGTACCACATGTTCTCACTCACAAGTGGACCCTGAACATTTACCATAATACAATAAGAAAGGGATTGGCAGTAGTGGGACGCTGCCAGGGGAGGGAAGAGGGCACACAACATCAATAAGGGTACCTAATCTCAAACCAGGTGAAGTGAGGTCCAAAAAGAGGCCCAAACTTCACCTGTATGATGGCCACTTGTATACCTCAATCTGAATTGTACCCCACATCTTTAAAATACAAAAATTTTTTTAAAAAGACAAAAACAGAGAATTTTGAAAGCAGCAAGAGAGAAGAAACTCATCATGTTCAAGGGATCCTCAACGAGATTAACAGCTGGCTGTTGACCACTGGAGGCCAGAAGGCTGTAAGATGACATACTCAAAGTGATGAAAAAAACAACTTCAGATGAAAAATTCTCCTTCAAGCCGGGCTCGGTGGCTCAGCCTGTAATCCCGCGCCTTTGGGAGGCTGAGGTGAGTGGATTGCCTGACCCCGCGGGTTCAAAACCCACCTGGGCAAAAAAAGAAAAATTCTCCTTCAAAACATATTGAGAAATTAAGACATTCTAAGTAAATGAAACTAAGAGAATCTCATTCTAGCAGACCTTCCCTACAAGAAATACTAATGAGAGATCTCCAGGCAGAAATGAGCGGGTGCTAGACAGTAACTCAAATCCGCACAAAGAACTAAAGACCACTGGTAAAGGTAATATAAACATAATAGACAATATAAATGTATTTCTGTTTGTTTGTAACTCTCTTTTCTCATATGATTTAAAAGACATCTTCCTAAAGCAATAATTAAATATCTGTGTTGATGAGCATGTAATGTATAAAGATATAATTTGTATAATATTAACAGCACATAGAAAGGGGAGAAAGTGGAGCCAAACAGGAGCCAAATTTTGTGTAATATTGAAATTAAGTTGGTATTGGTTCAAACTGGATTGTTACAAATTAAGATATTAATTGCAATCTTAGGGTAACCGCTAAGAAAATAACTTCAAAAATAGTGAATTAAATGACAAGGGAATTAAAATGATAGACTAGAAAATAGATATTTGGCACAAAATAAGAGAGTGAGACCAAAATAGAGACACAAAAAGACATGAGACATACACAAAACAAATGGCTGAATAGCAGACATAAATTCTATCTTATAGTAATTACATTAAGTATAAAGAAATTAAATACTCCAATCAAAAGGCAGATACTGACAGAACAGATTTAAAAAACAAACACATGATCCAATTATATGCTGACTACAAGAGACACATTTTATATTCAAAGACTCAAAAAGGTTGAAAGTAAAAGATGAAAGAGAATATACCAAGCAGACAGTAATCAAATGAGAGCTGGAGTGGCTACACTAATATCAGATGAAATACTATCAAAAAGACAAAAACTTTAATACAAAAAGAGATGAAGAAGGACATTTTATAATGATAAAAAGGTCAATCCATCAAGAAGACATAACAATTGTAAATACAAGTGCATCTAAAAACAGAGCCCCAAAATACATAAAGCAAAAACCGACACAATTGAAGGGAGAAATAGACAATTCATCAATAATAAGTGAAGACTTCAATATCTCATTTTTAATAATAGATGGAATAACCAGACAGAAGATCAGCAAGGAAAGAGATCTGAACAAGACTATAAACAAGCAGACCTAACAAACATCTATAGAACAACAGCAGTACACATTTTCCTCAAATTCACATGGAATATTCTTCACATGAATATATCACATTTTAGCCCATAAAGTAAATCTTAATAAGTTTTAAAGGATTAAAATGATACAAAGTATGTTCTCCAACCACAATGAAATGAAATTAGAAATCAGTGATTCTTCAGGACCAGCTAAAGTCTCAGGATAGATCACCATGCATACTGTTCAGATAGTGTTCAGGGTTTTCAAGTTTGAAAGTTAAAACTGGAATGCAAAAACAAATACACCTAAGGTTAGCAAGAAATGTTTAGTAACTAACTTAAGAATCATACTTAATAAGAGTTGAAGTACTATCACACTGGGCATTAAGTTGAAAAAAAAAAAAGAGAGAGAGAGACCAACAAGCAGTGGATTGGCCTTTTCTTAACAATCACATTTAGGAATTAGCAGAAAAGAAGGTGGCACAACCTGGTGCTGCATATTTTTAAGTGGATCACCAGGGGCCACTACCAAAGTATCCTATGAAAACATTCAAAAATCTGTTCTCAAGACTACTACACCAAAAAATAGGATATTTTTAGGCTACAGAAAATTTTGATGAGAAAGGTCTAATCTATGATAGAGTAGCAGTTCTAATGATTCACAAGAAACGAGGTACTTTTCAGGTAAGTTCACGAACATACACGTGGAAATTTCTGTGACAAAAAAATGAGCTTATAAACAAAGCAGGCCTATAAGAGAAGGAAAAAAAATCTCATTTAGTTTGATGGAGGCCGATTTGTGCCATAAAATGACATCTATGAGTGAAAATTAATGCTGCATTTTCCTTGTGCTATAACAACATATGGTAAAAACTGTCAGTGAAACACTCTCCACCAACACTAATTGCTCCCACCTAACAATCTGCAATCACATGAGAGTTATCATTTTAGGCTGTAACTGAATCTTCTTTAGAAAGGCTTGGAAAATGAGATACAGTCACTGTCCGTTAATATTCCCTATCTGTACAAACAGGGTAAAATAGAGCATGAATATGTTAAATCTGTCTTAAGAATAAATTTCAGATGCTTTACAGGACATATTACTTAGCCAATTTTAGTTTCGCTTATATTTCTTATAAAATTTATAATTTATACAAATAAGCAATTGGCCTTTGCTCTACCATATGTGAAGTGTGAAGCTACAAGGCAGAAGCAACTACAGCCATCCGTCCAGCCGTGAAGAGAGTTTACCTGAGAAAAGAACCCATTTCAAAGTGGTGGATTTGAAAGTGGTAAGAAGAAAGAGGTATCCATGAAGTTTCATCTGGACTGTGATACTATGAAATATACATTTGGTTTTCATCCCCATTTCCTGGCATAAAACTCCTAAAATCCCTGGAATCCTCAAAGTGATAAGTATCTTTTTGTGTGCCCATGAGTTGACTGATGGCTAGCAGCTCCCAGGTAGCTTCAGGATGGGGGCTGGTCACTGAAACAACAAGTCATGATCTTCCAGAAGGGGATGGAGAGGATTTTTAAGTGGCCACTGACTTAATCAATCACGCCTACATAATGACATTTCTATAAAAACCCCCAAAAGACTGGGTTTGGAGCTGAACACATTGGGTTCCTGGAGGTAGGGGAACCAGGAAGGGCATGGAGGCCACACTCCCCTTTCTCATACATGGCTCCAAGAATGCATCTCTTCATCCATATCCTTTGTAATATTCTTGATAAGAAACCAGTAAATGTAAATGTTTCCCCGAGTTCCATGAGCCATTCTAGCAAGTTAATAGAACCCAAGGAAGAGATTGTGGCTCCAATTCATAGCCGGTCAGTCAGAAGTACAGGTAAAACAATCTGGAGCTTGTGATTGGCATTGGAAGTTAGGGGTGGCCTTGTGGGACTGAGCCCTCAACCAGTATGATCGGATACTACCTTCTGGTAGATAGCGTCAGAATTGAACCAAATTGGAAGACACTCTACTGACGTCTGCTGCTGAAAAGAATGGATTGTTTGCTTGCTGGCGAGGAGAAATCATCATACATCTGGTGTCAGAAGCATGTTGTGAGAGAGTATAGTGGGAGAAACTGAGTTTGCTTTCTCCACGTGGACTGTGTGGACTTTTCAGAAACATGACTGTGCTGCACTCACTAGAATTCACTGGTGGGAGAAAATTATCTCTGCCCAATTAGACAACCATGGCCTGGTCTCCTATGGGACAAGAAGTCTGTGGGGACAAGGATGGTTTAGTATCGTTGTTACTAGAAGACTCCAAAAAACTCCCAGTTGCCTCTTCCAAGTCACTGATACTAGAAATGGCATCCTGATCCTCATCTAGTCACCTAGGGCCTCTAGCTGTTTGGTCCCAAGTCCCTGTCTCAGAAAGCCAAGAGAAAGCAAACCAGTCACCACTGCCAAATTCTGGAAAGGCTCAAGAATTGGAGAACTAAGACCAGGGGTCAAGAGGAGCAGAAAGTAGAAGAATGAGCCAAAGGCTCACACAGGATGCTGTCAGATCTACAGGTCATTTTCCCCACTGGAATGGGGAACATAACCACACAGCTACCCTGACTCCCCCTCAGCAGAGTATTAAAGATTTACTTGCTGAAGAGTTTGAACCAGAGGGACTTTGGACTCAACAAGACTTTCAGGAATGCCATCAAGAAAGCAGAGGGCTTAATTAAAAGTCTACATACTGAATAGTAACTATCCTTCTCCCACCCTACCCTTCACCCCACCAACTCTTGGCTCCGTGAACTCTAGACATGAGGCTTATATACCAGACCAGCTCAAGAGAAAATACTCACAGAATCTAACAGCTGAGGAAGCCTAACAAAATGGCCTGGTCTCAGCCCAATTACCCCATGGAAAAGCCTACTAGCCAATGAATCCATTTCATATCCATAAACCAGTTTTTAGTGCTCCACTCTCATACATGAAGATCAACAAACATTTGGGAAAAAAAATCTAACAGCAAAGAGACAAAACAAACAACCAGAAAACAATGGACTCAGAGGCAATGTAGATTATAAACGCAAAACATCAAAAAGCTCTCATTAAAATCCTTACAAAAGATATTGCACTTCTGAAACCAGGAGCAGGATGCTATTTTTAAAAATAATATGCACAGAATAAGAAAATGCAGCCGGGCTCAGTGGCTCAGCCTGTAAAACCGCGCCTTTGGGAGGCTGAGTGGATTGCCTGAGCCCGCGGGTTTGCCAACCCAGTTTGCCTGGGCAACTTGGCAAGACCTCATCTCTACAATAAATCAAAAATCAGCCGGGTGTGGTAGCACACGCCTGTAATTCCGGCTACACGGAAGGCTGAGGTGGAAGGATCACAGGAACCCAGTAGGTCGAGGCTGCAGTGGCCAGGAGCGGCCACTGCACTCCAGTCTGGGCGACGGAGTGAAATTCCAACTCAGAATAAAAAAAAAGAATAAGAAAATGCTTTTGGTACTTTTAAAATTAATTAGAGGAGTAGAAGATAAAGTTGAGTAAATCTTGTAAAAAGTGGAACAAAAATACAAAGGAATGGATAACAGAAGTTCTAACATGCTAATAGTAAGAATTACAAATAAAGAGAAAAAATAAAATGGGAACAATTAATTATCAAAGAAAGAAAAATTACTAGAATTGAAGAAGATGCATCTCCATATTGAAAGGACACATCAGCCGGGCTCGGTGGCTCAGCCTGTAATCCCGCGCCTTTGGGAGGCTGAGGTGAGTGGATTGCCTGAGCCCGCGGGTTTGAGACCAGCCTGGGCAGCGAGACAGCATCTCTACAATAAAATCAAAAAATCAGCCCTGGGCGTGGTAGCGCATGCCTGTAATTCCGGCTACTTGGAAGGCTGAGGCGGAAGGATCGCCGGAGCCCAGCAGGTCGAGGCTGCGGTGGCCGGGAGTGGTCACTGCACTCCAGTCTGGGCGACAGAGTGAGACTCCAACTCAAAAAAATAAAAAAAGAAAGGACACATCACTAAGTGCCCTTCCATGATTACTTTAAATGGATACACACTAAGGCCCATCACTGGAGCTTCTGAAGATAAATTGTCATTACTCAGCTCAGAGAAAGAAAAAATTAAAGCATAAGCATAAGAAAGTGACTTTTCTGGATTTTGAAGTGCCAATAACAAACAAATCCCTCCTTTTAGGATATATACTTATCTCAAATGTTATAAGCTAAATAATATCTTACATGCATTAAAAAGTCTTCCTATTTTAAGGAAACAAAAAACATGAAATAGTCTCCATTGAGAACATATTCAGGTAACTGTTATAATAATTAGTAGACTGTCTGAATTCTGCTTTACCAGATGTTTATTTTATTGGCTTTTTAAAGAACATGGTTCATGAGGCTTAGAAATGTCTATTTTTCTTAGATCTCAGTTATTCTTACATTTATTAATATAGTTTTTTACTGTATTCCCTATTTATTTTTCTTTCAGAATCTTAAGTACAAAAGAGTTAACAGCATTAAGAATGGCTAATTTTATTAATAATAAAATCAAGTCATGATAATTTGTTACCTTTAAATATACCAAAACTCAAGATTTCAAGCTAATTCCCTCTGCTCTCAACGTCCACACACTCACCTTGAGGGTCGACTTCTTTAGCTAGCTTCAGTGCATCTGAGTTTGCAAGATCAGTGTTAGCTGGGGTAACAGCTAAAATCAGACAGTTCTCCCTCATGATGAACTGCATGATCATGTCTCTGATCTGATACTCAATATCTGGAGGCTGATCTCCCACGGGCACTTTAGTTATTCCAGGTAGGTCGATAAGGGTCAGATTTAACACTGTGGAAAGGATAAAGGAGTCTTACATATATCTTCAAGGCTAAAAGATAACAATACAGAATCGTCTGTCACAGCGCAGCCTTCTACATTGTGTATCTCAATGACTCCAACCCAAGTGTGTAGAATAAAAAGCATAGAAAACAAAATGGTGTTGCCAGCTTCTCTTTATTTTTATATGACTGTGCTATGCCAAATGATCACTTGAACATAATTTGAAAAGCACTGATTTGCATGCCTAGCAGTTTTCCCAGCGAGCTGCCATATCTGTAAGTAGGGGGATATAATTAAAACACCAAGCAACAAATGCATATGCTATCTGCCAGTCTTGTACATCGCCTTCAAATAGTATAACAATTCTTACAGTAAGATCTGTCCTTCCCTTATAAACCATCACATGTTACTTCTAGAAAGCAAGCCACTTGGCCTAGTAGAAAGCTGTTAGCTATCTGTGATGCCCTCAGTTGACTGAAACAGCTGTACAGATATGACTCCAACCAAACTTCTCTGTGTAAACAATGCTGGCATCAAGTTATTTAGGAAATCATAAGTGAGCTTATGTCATTCATGCTGTTTTAGAAGCAACAAAGCTGTGGAGAAGATAAGAAATGAAAATGTGCCCCACTAAGACATGAGTCAGAATAGAGGCTATTTCCCATTATATATCATGAATTGGTTATCTAACTTATAAATATCTGCTGAGAGTCTGCGGGGGGTGGGAGGATTGCATATACCTATGAATCACCTGTGATTTTTCCTTAGGAAGAAAATAAATAGCAATATACAGGGCCACAGAGAAATTCAATAGGGGAAGACTCAACCATACTACCATGTACTGCTAAGATTTCTGCAAAGACTAAAAATACTTTTAAAAAGGAAGTTTTAGCCAGGCTCGGTGGCTCAGCCTGTAATCCCACGCTTTGGGAGGCTGAGGTGAGTGGATTGCCTGAGCCCGCAGGTTCGAGACCCGCCTGGGCAGTGAGACCTCATCTCTACAATAAATTTAAAAAAAAAAAAATCAGCCGGGCATGGTAGCGCATGCCTGTAATTCCGGCTACTCGGAAGGCTGAGGCGGAAGGATCGCCAGAGCCCAGCAGGTCGAGGCTGCGGTGGCCGGGAGCGGCCACTGCACTCCAGTCTGGGCAACGGAGTGAGAATCCAACTCAAAAAAAAAAAAAGGAAGTTTTCATACATACCCCTCTCACATTCTACACGTTTATAATAAAAATAAAGAAAAGTACTTAGATGACTAACTCAATTTTGATTTTTTTTTAAAAGCCCTCTCCTCCTGTCTCTCCACAAATATCCTAAGAGCTCTTGGACCCACACCACTAATGGCAGTATCCAAACACCACCCATGACACACAGCACATTTGTATCTTCTATACAAATGATGTATGTTCGTTACTGTCATAAAAATGTCTGAAGAAAACAACGTGGAGTTTGATTATTTCACTCACCACGTGGGGAATAGACTCGTAAGTTGATGGGAATGGAGGAAATGCCTTTATTCATTCCAGTCACTCGATCTGTTTCCGCTTCAATCTCATGGCGAACTTCA
Source organism: Carlito syrichta (assembly GCF_000164805.1). Taxonomy (NCBI): domain Eukaryota; kingdom Metazoa; phylum Chordata; class Mammalia; order Primates; family Tarsiidae; genus Carlito; species Carlito syrichta. The sequence continues at coordinate 44,370 of NW_007257972.1, read as the reverse complement.
TCAAAATCTGTAAATTTCTTCCCTTTGCAATGTAGAAATTCAGCATATTCTACAACAAACACACACAAAATAATACATTATCCATGTATTTGGCCATAATTATAAGGAAACAATGTTTCTGTAATTATAAGTCAAAGTGTCCAATATTGTGTCTTCGGCCACCATAATGACAGAACACAGAAGTTACTAAGAATCACAGTTAATGCTTTATAAATATTAAACATAGTACAAATTCTATTGGTGCTAAATTCGCTGACTTTCAGATAAGCAGTCCTATATAAGCAGTATTATAAGCAGTCCTTAAACCACACAGCCTATTAAAGGCCTATTAAGGTAGGAGAATTGCTTGAGCCCAGGAGTTCAAGACCAGTATTATTAGATTTTAAAACTGAGTATAATTTTAACAAGTAAACAAATCTTAACAATATTTCAGTCTCTCTAATATCTGGATGAAGAATTACTCCACCAATCTTAGGCTATGGCTTGGCCCAAACACCAGTTGAGGCAATTATTGGTAGCCTGTCTACCGTTCTCCACCACAAACACCTAATCTTCACCCTTGAAGATTAAATGACAAGACTGAAAGGGAGACAGCTATAAGATGTGGTCCCCTGTCTTAAAGCAACTTAGCATTAACTTAAAGAGCTAATGATTATATCACAGAGAAAAACATTAATGCAGACAGCATAAACTGAAAATGACAGAAAAGGTAGAAAAAGGAAGGATGGCTTCAAGTTGCAGTAACCCCAAAAGGAAGTGGCGTATGAACACAATATAGAAGAGTGGGGAGGATTTCAACAGATGCAAGGAGAGAGAAAGGTCTTCCAGAGAATCAGAGAATCTCAATAGCTTCAACAAATCCATGACAAGTTGTCATCCAGTCTCTGTTTGGCCCTACTCACTGATGGGTAACTGAAACTTCACCTCTTTGGAAAAAAACTCTTATTGGAACATGTTTATTTATGTAACATTTTGAACTCATTTTCTTGTCACATGCTATTGCTCCAACTTCTGCCCTCTGGAGCCACTCAGATGTGAAAAGGCCAGGGATTAATTTGAATGTCAGCACCCAGAGTTCATCTCCTTGCTGGGCTTGTCTCACATCCCTTCCTTGCTTGTCTGATTGCGGCTCAGGCTTTCTGGTAGCCGACAAGGATCTCCCAGCTCCAAGAGCCCCAGAAGGGTCACAGACTCCAGAAGTGGACTGTTTTAGTTTTCCAAACAACTGAAATGACCTCATTTTTTAAATATTAGAATGACAGTCAGAGAGACTTAATTTCTGCCCTGTCAACATGCATGGACATGAATATTTCTCTCTCTTAGTTTCTCTATATAATATGTGCCACTTTCTGAAAAGCAGCAAGCTAAGCCTCTTGAAAGAGCATTCCTCTAATGGTGGAAGCATACATAGCAATAAAGACTCAACAGGCTTCAGAAATCTGGCATAACGAGATCACTGCACCATTTGGCGTGCTTTTTTCACATGACTACCCTCATAGGTACTGTTTTTAATAAGATTATAAATTCCCAAAAGATAAAACCTTTATTGTATTACCCTCTCAATAATTAGGCTAGTACTATATGAAGGTAAGAGCTTAAAGACAAGTTGAGGACAAAACAACAATAAAAATGAAAAGGAAAGAAAGAAGTTGGATCCCAGAAAAGAAGCAAAGATCAGTAAGTAAAAATGAATCAGAAATTGCTTAGAAAAAATGGAATTTTATTTTTCAATTCAATATATTCTGTGGAAAATGCACACCTGAGGACTTAAGGTTATCACAATTATTACTGTCATAGAGTTAATAAACTTCTGAATCAGACTAAATTTCCAGTTGTTACTAATCATTCAAGTTAACACTAATGTGGACTTCTTTGTTACCACTAGATGGCGTGTACTTGCTTTCTCTGCAGGAAACTAAAGCCCTTTCAGAAGGTTGTAGAGTCAATGCAGTTTTTAAATTAGATTTAAATTAATTTCCACAGCCCTAAAGATGCTTTTATCTTGAAATTGAGAATATAATTACGTAGGACCACCTCAAATCTTTGTCTTTTTTTTTCAATACCTTGGTCAATTTGCAGTATCTTTTTAAAGTATAGGGCACCCCAGACAGATTCCCAGATGTCTGTATTCATTTATATATTCGACTGATATTTATCGAGCTCCTACTACTTGCCAAGTACTGTTTAGAAATTGGGATATACACCGGGCTCAGTGGCTCAGCCTGTAATCCCGTGCATTTGGGAGGCTGAGGTGAGTGGATTGCCTGAGCCCGCAGGTTCGAGACCTGCCTGGGCAACTTGGCGAGACCTCATCTCTACAGTAAATCAAAAAATTAGCCGGCATGGTAGCCTATAGTTCCAGCTGCTTGGAAGGCTGAGGCGGAAGGATCGCCGGAGCCCAGCAGGTCGAGGCTGCGGTGGCCGGGAGCAACCACTGCACTCCAGTCTGGGCGACAGAGTGAGACTCCGACTCAAAAAAAAAAGAAATTGGGATACAGCAAAAGGGAAAAGCAGTCACTAGTCCCACAAAGTTTAAATTCTAGTGAGGTAAAGTAGTAAACAATGTGTGTGTATGCCAAATGCTAAGTGCTATTGAGAAAATAAAACAGTAAGGCAATATTAAATGTTCTGGGGAGAGGTGGGCTTTGTTACGTGGTGTGGCTGGCTTCTCTGATATGATAAAGTGACAGTTGTGCAGAGACACATGCGAGGAAGGGAGCAGCCGAGCCGTGTCAGCCGTCTGGGCAGACTGCCTGAGCAGATGTGTGCTCAGCAGGAGGAGGAAGCGGGCCCATGAGGCTGAAGCACCCGGCCTGTGGGGAGATGGCACCGTGGACAGACTGGCATGTGGAGGGCTGGTGGGCCATTTCAGAACCTTGATTCTTCCTGTGAGTGAGACAGCAGATCACCTAAAGGGCTTGGGTGGAGGGGAAACATGATGTGACCTCGGTTTGAAACCAGCAACTGTGGCCACTGTGTTGAGGACAGTCACAGGAGCAAGAGGGGCAGCTTGCTACTGGAACAATCTAGGCGAGAGCTGACAGGGCTTGGACCAGGGTGTAACTGCAGTGGTGAGAAGTGGATATTTTGAAGGAGAAGATATTTTGAAGGAGAAACCAGCAGAATTTGATGATGGATTAAAGCTGGGGTGTGGGAGAAAGAGAGGCATCAAGGACAAACTCATGGAGCTGGAACTCAGCAACTGAAAGAATTAGAATACTAACTGAGTGGCCTGAGTTACCACAGCAGGGATGTCAACTTGAGTCGAATCTATGTTCATCGCTGGGGTTAGGGCCCACCCAGCAAATCAGGAACGTCGATGGGGTAGGAAGCACAAAATACTTTTTCTTTTTTTTAGTTGGAGTCTCACTCTGCCGCCCAGGCTGGAAAAGACTGAAGGGAAGAGGCTGGGCTCAGTGGCTCAGCCTGTAATCCCAGCACTTTGGGAGGCTGAAGTGAGTGGATTTCCTGAGCCCATGGGTTCGAGACCCGCCTGGGCAACTTGGCAAGACCTCATCTCTACAATAAGTCAAAAATTAGCCGGACGTGGTAGCGCGCGCCTGTAGTTCCAGCTACTTGGAAGGCTGAGGCGGAAGGATCGCCAGAGCCCAGCAGGTCGAGGCTGCAGTGGCCAGGAGTGGCCACTGCACTCCAGTCTGGGGGACAGAGTGAGACTCCAACTCAAAAAAAAAAAAAAGGCTGAAGGGAAGAAGATGGGATGGGGTGCTGGAAATCGGAAGTCGGGTTTTATGCTTTCAGTGCCCATTACACAACCGCCCAAATGGAAAAACTAAGATTAAGATTCACCATTTGCAGTCTTAGTCATGGGACAAGTGTCTGTTTACTCCAAACATTTTCCAGAAGATGGCAGTCAAGTGCTTGAGGAAAAGGCCAGCTTTTTCTGATTCACACAAAAATGGCTTTGGGGCCAGATACATGAGTCTTTCATCCAGGGAAAATTCATTAAATCTGGCAAATGATGAGCACTAAGTGAGAGAGTTAGGTGGAGAAGAGTCGAACACCAGACCCTGGGTGTTCCAAGTTCAGAGGTCAGGAGTTGGAGGATGAAAAGGGAGAAGGAAAACAAGAAGAGAGAGGGATCCAAAGCCAAGAGAAGGAGACTTTTCACTCCGCGTCCTGCCCAAACACCAGGTGAGATGAGGACTAGAAATGCAGTAAGCTGCACTTGGCAACTCGAGGGCCCTTCAGGAGGTTGACAAGAGCTGTTACAGGGGAGTGGGGCAGGTGAAAGCCTGGCTGGAAGAGACTGAAGAGAGAAAGAGAAGGGAGGAAGTAGACAACTCTTTGAAGGAGGTTTGTTTTGAAGGAGAGGAGAGAAGCGAGAGTGACTGGAGAGGGGTGTGAAGTCAAGGGAGAGTCTTGAAAAGATGACAAGCTAACGGCATGCCCACGGGCCAACAGTAACAACCAGTACCGGGGGAAAGGTGGTGCAGGAGCAAAGGCACGCAGACTGAGGCGACGTCTTGGAAAGGGGGACTAGGAAGCCGGAAAGAAAGAACCATGCCAGCAGGTTACAGGAACAAGAAGGCAGGGTGACGAGTGCGGATGAGAGGCAAAACTGATGATGCCAATGGCACAGAAAACCCCTCAGATGACAGCTGGGATGGGTCATATTTGTCTAAGTCGTTTTATATCATTAAAAAATATTTCTGTACATATCCTCACTAGCTGAACTGTACAAATACTATTGTTACCATTACAAAATACTTTACAGACACAGAGTAAGAGAGAGAGTTCACCAAAGAGTGATACTGACTAAGTGGCCTGAGTAACCACAGCAGAGGTGTCAACCTGAGTCTAATCTATGTTCATTGCTGGGGTTAGGGCCCACCCAGCAAATCAGGAAAGTCGATGGGGTAGGAAGCACAAAATACTTTTTCTTTTTTTTTTTTCTTTTTTTTTAGTTGGAGTCTTACTCTGTCGCCCAGGCTGGAGTGCAGTGGCATGCTCAGGACTGCCATAGCCTCAACCTGCGGGGCTCAGGTGATTCTTCCACCTCAGCCTTCCAAGTAGCTGAAACTACAGCTCCATCACACCCCTAATTTTTTCACTTATTGTAGAGACGAGGTCTCACCAAATTGCCCAGGCTGATCTCGAACCCCTGGGCTCAGGCAATACTCTTGCCTCAGCCTCCCAAAGTGCTGGGGTTATAGACTTGAGCCACCACACCCAGCCCAATTACTTTTTCTTTGGGCCCCAAAATGCCTCCTAGGAAAGAATTTATCCTACAGAATGGAAAATTTAGGCAAAATCAGCTGATCTGAGTTGTCAGGAGTTGCTACCTATAATCTATCCTCTACCTGCCTGAGATACTCAGAAGTCTGTGTCTTCTTGTCTCCAACTGTGATGATCATTGTCAGACAACATATCCCACTTTCTTGTTAGAAAAACATAGCACCGAAACTGCACCTCATAGCCACAGGGTTATACTCACCAGTAAGGTGAACTCCACTAGTAGCAAGGTAAGCCAGTGCAGTTATGGGAGGCCTGTCCCCAACGAGCAGACTGGAAACATGTGGATGGTGAAGGTCACATGAATGTTTTTGAACAATTGACCACAATTAAGAAGGATCTTCAGTCAGCTTATTTCTTTTTGTTTGTTTGTTTGTTTGTTTGTTTGAGTTGGAGTCTCATTCTGTCGCCCAGACTGGAGTGCAGTGGCCGCTCCCGGCCACTGCA
>NW_007257972.1:31272-38626 GCF_000164805.1 Carlito syrichta | reverse complement strand
GGCAGGTCTCGAACGCACGGGCTCAGGCAATCCACTCACCTCAGCCTCCCAAAGGCGCGGGATTATAGGCTGAGCCACCGAGCCCAGATCAGTCAGCTTATTTCTAAATAAATCTTTGTCAGCAATGCAGATCACAGCTTTACCTCCCTGCTGTTCAAAAACAGAATTATGATGAAGATCTTGGAAAGAACTATCACAAAATGAATGCACATCTTGCTATGCTTACTGCTGGAGATGGGCACATGCATGAGTTGGGGGTGAAGATAATTCTAACATCTCAGCCAAACTCCACAGAGCAAGCTCTACTTGATAGTAGTTGGGCTTGTTAAGAGTTGGTGAACGTGTGTCTTCTAGACCTTTATACTGTGGTAAAAACTATTACATCTGAAGGTCTACACAATCTCACCTTATTGTTTTGTGATATATTCTTTCTCACAGAAAGGAACCATCTCCAGTGGCACAAACTCTCTTGGCATGTCCTTGGTGTTCTTTTCATTCTAAATGCTTGGTATCCAAGCACATTAAATGGTCTCTTTTTGAAACAATTCCAGGCTTCAGCCCAGCATCAATCTGAATAGACAGTGTATTACATTTTCTAGCCACAAGCTTATATAAAGAATGAAGGCTATGTGTGTGTAAGCCTAATAATGCATCCATGAAATTCCATCTTGTGACAGTATAACCTATCTCACTGAAATTCATGTTTCAGTTTCACAAAATGAAATTCCTGTATTTTCAGTTTCACAAAACTCCTAGTTTTAAGTATTTCTCCTGTTTTCCTAAATGCTAAAAATAGACTACATTGGAAACAAGGGTTAAAATACATTTTGTATCAAAGAATGATTAAAGGGAAAAGGGAGGAGTATTAAAAAATCAGAGCCACAACTCTTATTTTTATTTCCTTGTAAAGCATTTTAGCACTGTCATTTCTACTGGTCATGAAAAACAAATTATGCTAGGTTAAACAACTGACAAATTGTCTGAGGGAAGGATGAGTTGGTTTATGCCTGGGCAACGTTCCAATCATCTGTAAAACGCACAGCATGACTGTAAGAATTTAAATATTTCCAATTTGCCCCTTCCATGGGGAAAACATACATATGTTTCAATTAATCAAAGTTAAGTAGAAAGAAATGATTATGAAACACCAGCATATAGCTGCTTGTTTATCTTTATTCCAAGAACTGAGGTCCTGGATATTTGAGCTGAAGTCTTGTTTCTGAAATGTCTTAATAGTGATGTTTTGTGAGCACAGGACTCCAATGAATATAGAGCGCATGGGTCACATAAACAAGGAATGGTATTCAGTGTAACTGGCTGAACTTGCTGACTAAGAAGAGCATCTGTGTATGACTATATTTAAAAACATATTTCCCCAAAGGCAGAGGCTACTTTCACTCCTCTGTATTTCCCTAATGATATCATATCCAGAGAAAAGAACATCTGTAGATTTCTTCCTTTTTAAAGCAGGCTTCCTTGCATAACTCATTGAGTAATGCCAGTTTTAAAGAACAATGCTTCCAATAATTCCACGTTCTTATGCATACATGGAAGCTAAAAAACACTGACCTCATAGAAGTAAAGAGTAGACAAGTGACTCCTAGAGACTTTGAAGGGTGGAGAAAAGGATATGCAGAGGCTGGTCAGCCGACACAAAAGTACAGCCAGATAGGAGACGTAAGTTCTAGTGTTCATAGCACTGCAGCATTTGAGGTGATGGATATGCTAGTTACCCTGATTTGATCATTGCACATGGTATTCATGTACTGAAATATTAAACTATATCCCTTAAATACATACATTATTATGAGTCAATGAAAATAATAATTTTAAAATACTTCCATTCAGCCTAAAAGTCACTACAAATTGAAAGCAAGATCCTAAAATTATGGTTTAGTTAAATATGAATTATCTAGGACCCAGATACACAGTAGAACTCAGTTGTGTTGCTACTGTCAACAGGCAAATTCTACCAATCAAAAAAAAAAGAGAGAGAGGAAATCTAAAGAAGCAACCAACCTCGAGTCAGCAGTGGGTGAAAGGCAGAGATCTCAGTAGGAGGGTTCAGAACAATGGGGTAGGTGGTTTCAGACAAAAGGCTGGTGCCCAGCAGGCATCAGAGACCAGGGTTCAGGATCCAGGCTCCAGGCTCTAGACCCAAACCAGGCAAGGACCAAGATGAGGATTCTGTCATGGGATAGAAAATGGAGCTGTTTTCATAAGAGCTCATAGAAACTGAGAAACGAATGTCAAGAGAAATGAATGTCAATGCCACCTTAGTATTTTCTGCTCAAGATGGCCTTTATAGTTTTCTTTCCTTGGGGATGACAGGTTCTAACGCCTGGAGGAGGCTGGGCCAATATGTGAGGGTTTAGTGTCTCCAGATACTGATGCCTGCTGGGCACCAGCCTTTTGTCTGAAACCACCTGCCCCAATGCTGGAGACCAAGGCCACTGCATCATAGAAACCCCCAGAGATGGAGGACTTGTCTGGAACAGTCTACCACAAGTGTCCAAAATAACCATCGGAATCCAACAGTTGAAATACTTGCATAGTTTGATTTAGTTCTATATTTTTTCCAAAGGAGCTTGAAGAGTATAACAAAAATCAACTCCATTTCATGCTCATAGTTTCCATGTAAAATATAACCAAGAGGTAAACTATATTCCAAATACAGAAATCAAGTACACCAATTGACCAGAAATTGCAAAGTATTTATCCTAAGTTTCAGCAGCATCCAACGTGATTGTCCTCTTCCCTGAAACAATTTTTTCCACTGACTTCCTTTCTGATTTTTCTTCTTCCTCACTGACTGTTTTTTCTCCATGTCCTTTGCCCAAGGCTCCTTCCTGCCTCTTCTACACTTCCAAATATCAGAGTACCCCTAGACTTCCCGCTAGACTCTTTTTTCAACTTTATCCTCTCTTTAAGTGATCTCATCTAATCCCATGGCCTGAAAAAATTTACATATATCCCCCAAATTCACATCTCAAGCACTCCTCTCTCCCCTGAATTCCAGATTTGTCTAGATCTCATTACAATACTTAGTTGACACTTCCGCTTGAATGTCTAATAGATACCTTAATATGAACCTGTCTAACACCGAGTCCTAACCCCACTGCCCTCCCCTCACCTCATCCATACCCATTCCTCCCGTTCCCAGGTTTCCACATCTCAGTTATTGGTACCACTGAACCAGGCACTGACACCAACCACCAGCGCCATTTTTGTAACTTCTTTTCCTCGGTTCTGTCCAAACCTTGCTCACGTCTTCCACTGTGGCCACGCTGCTTCTGAGCCTGCTCCACCTCTTACCTGGACCACCACAAAAGCAGCCCAGCTGGTCTTCCTGATTCTGCTCTTGCTCCCCTGAATCCATTCTCCACCCAGAAGTTCACCAGATCATGCTCCTCCTCTGCTTAAAACCTTGTGTTTGTTTTCCAGTGCATTGAGAGAAACCCAGACTCCTCACCTTGGCCTACAAAGTCCGAGACAGTCTGCCTCCTGTCTGTCTCTCTAATACCATCTCTAGGATCACCTCCACTGTCCCTGCTTAAGCATTCCAGCTGCAATGGTCTCCTTTCTGCAACTCAAGCACACCAAGTCCCTTCCTACTTCAGGGCCTTTCTACAAGCGGCTCCTCTTCTGAAATTTCATTCCCTCAGATCTCTGCATATGTGGCTCCTTCCTGTCATTTACACTCATCCAAAATATCATCTTTTTTTTTTTTTTTTGAGTTGGAGTCTCACTCTGTCGCCCAGATTGGAGTGCAGTGGCCGCTCCCGGCCACCGCAGCCTCGGCCTACTGGGCTCCGGAGATCCTTCCGCCTCAGCCTTCCGAGTAGCCGGAATTACAGTCGTGCGCTACCACGCCCGGCTAATTTTTTTATTTTAGTGTAGAGATGAGGTCTCGCCTGCCCAGGTGGGTCTCGAACCCGCGGGCTCAGGCAATCCGCTCACCTCAGCCTCCCAAAGGCGCGGGATTACAGGCTGAGCCACCGAGCCCGGCTCAAAATATCATCTCTTTAGAGAGTTTCCCTGACCAGGCAGAGTAAGTAGCAGTTCATCATTGCACTCTATTACATCATCCAATTTTTTCTCTTCAGTGCACATAATCATTCTGAAGTTCTTGTTTGTTTTTCATTGCTTGTCTCCATCCACTAGAATATAGGCTCCATAAAAACAGGAACACGGTCCGTCTTCCCTGCTGCCTCAAACAATGGATTGCACCAATTAAACACTCAAAATACACCTGTTGAATTGATAAATAAATAAATGAGCAGACGAGCAAATGAGTCAACAAATAAACACTAATGGAGGCTTGAGGTTTGTGGGTGGGGAGAGGAAAATGATCATGAATCTGGCTTTTGACATATTGAGTTTGAGATACAACTGAAATATCCAAGTAGAGTTCTAAGCAATCAGTAAGAAATATGTGCCTGGAGTTTAGTGCAGGAGCTATAAATGTAAGGTTGTCACATTCAGGTTGTAACTGAAGAAATGGTGTTGAAAAGGTTTTTATTTATTTATTTATTTATTTTTTGAGTTGGAGTCTCACTCTGTTGCCCAGACTGGAGGGCAGTGGCCGCTCCCGGCCACCGCAGCCTTGACCCACTGGGCTCCGACAATCCTTCCGCCTCAGCCTTCCAAGTAGCTGGAACTCTAGGCACGCACTACCACGCCCGGCTAATTTTTGATTTATTGTAGAGATGAGGTCTCACCAAGTTGCCCACGCGGAAAAGGTTTTTAAAGGGACAATATAGAATGACATCAGAAAGGAGCCTTGGGTAGGTATAATCTTAAAAGCCAGGCAGAAGGCAATGCTTTGGCAAATGAGACAGAAAGAATAGCCAAAGAGATAAAAGGAAAACCAGAAGAACTTGGCATCATAGAAGTCTTAAGGAAATAGAGTAAATGTCCAGAAGGCACGAGTAATTGATAAGGTCAAAGGCTATTTGAAGGGCAAGATGAGTACCAATTACTACTGGAATTGATAGAAATTGAGCATGTATTGTATAGTTTCCTATATCCTCAAGCAATGTTCTACATATAATTTAAACGTTTCTTGTTATTTCAATGATTGTTTCCCTACAGAGTACTTGTTTACTAAACAGTTTGCATTATGTGCTATTTTATGCTTCCTTGCTATCAGGTTTATAGCTGTCACTTTTTGCTGTTCCCCTTCTAACTTGTAGTTTAGACTGAGAAATTTAATAACTCAGTATTTACAGTATGAGTCTAAAATAAGACTGCAAAAGCCCAGAATAAGGCCAGGACCCTGCAATGCATAAGATTTAGATCAAAGACTAATATCAATTTGACTAGTAGGTTCCTTTTGGCTTCCTCTTGATAATCAGCTAAGTTTAGAAACTGAAAACGTCAGAAAGAGTTTGTGAACAAAAGTTATTACAACGTTATTTAGGAATAATTGAATATACAAATTAAAAGACAACAAATGATTCCATGTCATTCCTTGTTTTGGTAACACAAAAAAATAAGGTGATCTACCAAGTAAAAATGTGTAGCATAATTTAAAGTAAAATGATGAATTGCCTGAGCCTGCGGGTTCGAGACCCGCCTGGGCAACCTGGCCAGATCTCATCTCTACAATAAATCAAAAAATCAGCCAGGCATGGTAGCATGTGCATGTAATTCCGGCTACTCAGAAGGCTGAGGCGGAAGGATCACCAGAGCCCAGCAGGTCAAGGCTGCAGTGGCCAGGAGCGACCACTGCACTCCAGTCTGGGCAACAGAGTAAGACACCAACTCAAAAAAAAAAAAAGTAAAATGATTAGATTTTTTTCACGAAATTTCAAATAATCAGATTTCAAAACAGAAAATACAATAGAAAGTCTCAGATTTGCAAAATGAAAATATTATTTCCCCCACAAAATCTTGAACACAAGGAATGAAGCTTATAAATGCAATTAAAGCAGTAATCATATTAGAACTACAGCTCTATAAGATGGTAACTAAATTTTTTTCAAAGAAAATATTGGAGCTTTGATGTGCTTTGCTAGATACATTATAATATCTCAACAGCTTGATCAAAAATAAAAAAAGTTTTGATGAGTATGTACTTTTATGCACAAGTTGCCACCAATACTCTTACACCTAAATATTAAAATGAGATCTTTAGTATATATGTTAAGTTCCCCAAATGTCTTCATGACAAATTTCTGAAGTTCTGAACACAGAGTCAACTTAATTTTTGTATATGGATGTTATAGATCAAAGTTCATCTTCTGCATGTAATTATCCAATTTTTTTCCAGTTCCCTTTGTTGAAAAGACTACCATTTCTCTGCCAAGTTGCCTTTGCCCCTTTGTCAAAATCAATTATCTATATGTATAGGTCAATTTTTGAACTCTGTTCTATTTCAATGATCTATTTTTCTCTTTATGCCAAAGCTACTTTATTATTATAGCCATAATTATAATAAGTCTTTTTTTGTTGTTTTTAGAGACAGGGTCTAGTTATACTGTCCATGCTAGAGTGCAGTGGCATTATCATAGCTCACTGCAGCCTCGAACTCCTGGACTCAGCAATTCTCCCACTCAGCCACTCCAGTATTTGGGACTACACGTACTCACCATGGCACCTATATAATTAGTCTTGGAATAAGGTGTTAATTCTCCAACCTCACTGTTATTTTGTTTTCAAAGTTGCTCTGGCTATTATTCCAATATGAATTTTAGAATCAGCTTGTCAATTTCTACAAAACAACTTAATTTTTGAAGCTCTATCTACAGCATTCTTTGTAATATCACTCAGAAAATTTTCTTCTCTGGCCCAAGCTCACACATATGCACATACAACACGTTTAGCTAAAAGCATAGGAATTTTCACACGAATGCTTGCTCTGATAAATGTATTAAACATTAACAAAATTAAAGATTCTTGCCGGACACGGTGGCTCATGCCTATAAATACCAGCACTTTGGGAGGTGGAGGTGAGAGAACTGCCCGAGCCCAGGGGTTGGAGACCAGCATGGGCAACTTGGCGAGATGTCATCACTGAAAAAAAAAAAATTAGCCACGTGTGGTGGCACATGCCTGTGATTCCAGCTACTTGGAAGGCTAAGGCAGAAGGATTGCCTGAGCCCAGCAGGTCAAGGCTACAGTAACCGTGAGCATGCCACTGCACTCCAGCCTAAGCAACACAGTGAGACTCTGACTCAAAAAAAAAATTTTTTTTTAGTATTTTAATGATTACCTTATGTGACTTTTGTTTTTAATTCCAAGGGATTCTTCTAAGAATATCCAACACTTGGCAAAACCTAATGTATTGTATGGTCAGTTTAAATAATGTTAATAGAAATGTACTTTTTTTTTTTTTTTTTTTTTTTTGAGG
>NW_007257972.1:28097-30983 GCF_000164805.1 Carlito syrichta | reverse complement strand
CACTCACCTCAGCCTCCCAAAGGCGCGGGATTACAAACTGAGCCACCGAGCCCGGCTGAAATGTACTTATTAAAAGAAATAAAATTCTGATCTGAAACTCAGTATAATGCTTTTCTCCAACTCAATTTGCATGTAAATTAATGCTTAGCTAAAATAGTCACTAATTTTCTCAAGGGAACTTAATAGAAAACTCACAAGGACACTCACCTCCTTTAAAAGGGGCTCAAATATGAAAAGTAATCTATTCCTCTAACAAAATAGATCAAATTATGGGAGTTGGAAAATGAACAATCAATGAAAAATATTTGAGAAAAAAATCTTGCTTGTAAAACAAGTGCACTCATTTTAGAAGGTCCTTAAATATGAGTATATAACATAGATCACGAGGAAAAAATGCGATCTCAGTGACAATATAGTAACTACTTGGTGACCAATAATGGTGTTGTCACATTAAAAAATGGATTTGAAACACACCATTTGATAATTTCTCTTCATAGTTTCACAAAGTTAGAAGAGACCATCCAAAATATCTGCAGCATCTTTCTTGCAACCTTTGAGATTATATGTAAATCATCCCTAAATTTCCCCTTGTTAAGTTCTCACAAGGGTCAGCCATACCTACCTAGTATTCTGTAGTCAAAAACACTAGTGATTAATGAAAAGTACCTATAGAAACCTAGAAGAAGTTTAGCTTATTCTTAGTTTAGTCTTTTTGCCTCAGCATAACCATTAGAAAGCATTCAGACATTCTACTACAGGACAAACAGAAGCCTATCCCATCCCCCCCCTCAGCAAATCTCCATCAGATGCAAGACCAGGACAGCCCAACCTTTCAATTCATTGTAGCATAATAATCTCTAGTAAACTGTTAGGTTTCTTATCAAGGCAGAAGATAAAAGATCACCCTTTGGCTGGCCAAAGTCATAAAAGTAATAATAGGACACCTTTGGTCAAGGAATTTGTGAGTTGCAAATGTCTAACAAGTCTCTTGCAGGAAACCCCCCTTCAGGGTTAACCTAATCAGCCCTTTGTGACCTACGTGACATGAATAACTCCCACCATGGCAGCAATCATGTGATGGACCCACCCATCTGCCTGCTGTCCATCACCTGACATCAGTACCTGTGCTTGTCTGCCCCTTTGTGATGACGTGAAGCAGACCACCACCCAATCACCTTAATAATCTTCCCCCATCAAGGGGAATGGTTAAAAGGACTCAACCACAAGCAACCAGTGGCCATTGCCTTGCTAGACTCGTGTGCCATGTGCTCTTAAAACTATAGGTGTTGACATGCTTCCTGGCGTGGCCCCCTCCCCCACCTTGGGGAGGTGAATTTTCTCTCTCCCTTTCTCTAATTTACTCTTAAATAAACTTTTCTTTTTTAACCTCTTTGTGTGTTGCAATTCTTTGCATTTACTCAGATCTCTGGGTTACTGGTGCTGCGTCCCCCCTTGCCTCTCCACCTCTCACCCTATCTGTACCCTAACAATTAAGACTTAGTCAGACCTGCCATTTCCTCATCACTTAACTTTTCCACACCCCAGTTCTCTTCTCTGCAGAATGGTGTCTCTTTTACAGGCTGCTGTGAGTATGAGAGAATGGCTACTTCTGCTTCATTCACCAAAATCCTCCCAGTGACAGGTTACAGGGTCTCAACTAATTCATACCTCAAAGAATAAATGAATGAAAGCATTTAACATAGTAAATCCTTACTGTTAAAATCAAAGAAATTTTAAAGTAAAAATGTAACAACCAATCTAGATATCAAAAGTCTGAGTCTCACAGAGGTTAAACAAATTGCTTGAGGTCACACAGGGGAGAGATGGCAGGCCAAGACCTGAATCTAGACATTCTGACTCTCAGGTACAATCTGCTAACTCCCCACTTACCTGCATCTCACTACTTCAAAGCTCTCCCCTCCCAGGGGCTGCAATTTCGATTCTCAGCTTATTACAACTTTTTTGTGCTCAACTGTTTCTTCTTTCTACCTGCCCTGTCAGCAACCCCACCCCTACCCCCACAACAACAGGGGGATTTTCAGAAGTGCAGGAGTCTCCTCCCCTCTATACCATGGTTCCCGTTTCTGGGGTCATAGGCCACTGTAAGCATCTGAGAAAAGCCATGGAACATTCCCCCATCCACATGCACAAACTTACATACACACAGAATTTTACAAACAATTTCAGGATATTGACAGATAACTTTGCTCCACCCTCTTCCCCACAGGAATCTGTAGTGACAGCACCTGGCCTCCTGCACAGCTGATGCTCAATAAATGGCTTATGTCATTATCGTGATTATAATCTGTGCCTATCAAAACAACCTCACAAGGCCTGCTCAAATGTTATTTCCACTAAGACACTTCCTCTGATCCCTCCATTGCGAGGAATGCTTCTTTCCTCTACAATTTTTAAGGCCCTGTGAATGGATTACTAAAGTGATTTTACAAGTAGAAATAGCCTTAATTCTCTATCAAAGCCAGTGCTCTCATTTTATAGATAAGGAAACTACAGCCCAGGAGGCTAAGTAACATGTTCAAGAATATTCATATTACGTGTATTCCACATTCCACAGCATAGTAACTATTTGTTTAAGTCTTACTTTCAATGCTACAATGAAAGTGCTTAGAGAGTAGGGACTATATCTTTTACATCTTCAATTTAATGTTCTTTAAGGATACAGGAATGATAAAAAGAATAAGTGAACAAATGAATAAATAATGAACTACTACTATTCACTATTTTTCAAAGACTATGAAGTCTCAAGTGCCTCTTGCAGTGTTTTAAAACTTCCAGGATTTTTTTCCTCATTCAGTACGAACAAACACGCTGGAACAAAATCTTTTTCTGAGGTTTTCTTTTTTTTTTTTTTTTTTTTTGAGTTGG
>NW_007257972.1:14458-27789 GCF_000164805.1 Carlito syrichta | reverse complement strand
GGCGGGTCTCGAACCCACGGGCTCAGGCAATCCACTCACCTCGGTCTCCCAAAGTGCTGGGATTACAGGCTGAGCCACCGAGCACGGCCTGAGGTTTTCTTTTAAGGAAATCTTTTTCAGATCTTTTTACAAGGCATCTCCTCCCCTTCCGGTCTGATCAGTTATAGAGACTAGCTCAGGATAAGACTCTCGAGAGTATGTTACTGCTGTATGTTTGGACTTGATTTTCATAACAAGTTTTTGTTGTTGTTGTCTGATGTTTGAGCCGGCGTCTCCCTCTGTCACACAGACTGGAGCGTAGATCACAGCTCACCACAGCCTCAACCTCATGGGCTCAAGCAATCCACCCTCCTCAGTCTACTGAAGACTACAGGCATATGCCACTATGCCTGGCTAATTTTTAAAATTTTTTTGTTGAAATGAGGTCTTGCTATGTTGCCCAGGTTGGTTTCAAACTCCTAGGTTCAAGCAATCTTCCTGCCACAGACTTCCAAAGTGCTGGAATTATAAGCGTGAGCCACCACACCCAGCGTAAGAAGCTTAATGTCATGAAAATATTATATTTTCAGTTTATCAAAACCTGTTCTGGATTTTGTGATAAGGTTTTCTATCCTTTTGGTAGCAAGTCTTCAATTATACATTGTGCTTCTTAGGTTACAGAATTCTTACTGTTTTCCACTCTGTAATGTAATATATCCTTTCCAATTTTCTGACCACATGAAAATCTACTTAGTAAGGATATAAAGCATTAAGCTGTATTCCACAATTTTGAAGAAGTTGGAGAAGACAAACTTGTGAAAAATAAGCAAACGATTTAAATAAGATTTCAAGACAGAAAGTACCGTAAGAATAACTGTCAAATGAATTCTGTGTAGGTTTCCAAAAAGAGGTCTCTTTAGGCTATGGTGGTCTGTAAAGGATTTATAGAAATGGCAGGGTCTCAACTAGATGTGGAAAGATTCACAGAATTGGGGAAAAAGTCAAGAAGAAACAGAGAACATTCAAAACTATAAACAAATGATTAACAAAAACACCAAAGAGAAAAAAAAAGAGAATTTTTTTTAAATTAGCTGGAGCCGGGCTCGGTGGCTCAGCCTGTAATCCCGCGCCTTTGGGAGGCTGAGGTAAGCGGATGGCCTGAGCCCGCGGGTTCGAGACCCGCCTGGGCAGCGAGACCTCATCTCTACAATAAATCAAAAAATCAGCCGGGCGAGGTAGCGCATGCCTATAATTCCGGCAACTCGGAAGGCTGAGGCGGAAGGATTGCTGGAGCCCAGCAGGCGAGGCTGCGGTGGCCGGGAGCGGTCATTGCACTCCAGTCTGGGCGACCGAGTGAGACTCCAACTCAAAAAAAAAAAAAAAAAAAAAATTAGCTGGTGTGGTAGTGTGCACTTATAGTCCCGGTTACTCTGGAAGCTGAGATGGAAAGATCACCTAAGCCCAGATATCGAAGCTGTGGTGAGCTGTGATTATGGATTGTGTCACTGCACTCTAGCCTAGGCAACAGAGTGAAACCCTAACTCAAAAAATAAAAAAAAAAGCCAGGTTCGGTGGCTCAGCCTGTAATCCCGCGCCTTTGGGAGGTTGAGGTGAGTGGATTGCCTGAGCCCGCGTGTTCAAGACCCGCCTGGGCTGCGAGACCTCATCTCTACAATAAATCAAAAATTAGCCAGGCGTGTTAGTGCGCGCCTGTAGTTCCTGCTACTTGGAAGGCTGAGGCGGAAGGATCGCCGGAGCCCAGCAGGCGAGGCTGCAGTGGTTGGGAGCAGCCACAGCACTCCAGTCTGGGCAACTGAATGAGACTTCAACTCAAAGAAAAACAATATAAAAAAGTAGACTTCTGTGTGTTAGACCCCAAAGTCCTAAATCCGAAAGACCACCAAAGAGCCAGCTCCGATGCAAACACACGAGGGTCTTTATTCAGGCTCGAGTCTGGGCTCACAAACTGAAACCGACACAGCGGCTCGAGAATGAGAGCCCTGACCTAGTAGAGCAAGTAGTTTATATACACAGTTACAAGGGAGGGACTGGGCGTGACCGGCTTTTCCTAGACTTGAGACGTTATCCAATTAGAAGAAGGCATGACGTAGAAAATGAAGTCCAGGGACCTTGCATAATTAGTTCTCAATTAGGTCCGCGATGATGTCAGGGGACAGGAGAGCTTGAAATTGGTTGGTTTGTTTTTGATTTGCGCGGCGCAGGCTCAGTTGCCGGTGATTGACTACTAACGGCCAAATGGGCAGAGTGGAGGTAGTTAAGCCTCCTGGAATGTTAGATAAGCTATGGTTTACAGGCAGCTTTGGTTGTAGGAGCAGGTTTGAAACAACATGGAGCCCACCAGAAGAGTGGCTGGCGCCACAGAGCCTACCATAATTTAAGCAAAGGAATGTCCAGGAGGGGCTTATTGCTTAACATTCACACACTGCCAGCAGTGGTTGCAGAAGCAGAAGCAGCTGGTTATTTCATTTAACATGGTTATTATGGGACAAACAAAAAACTTAACAAAGTTCTAAGTACAAACACTGCAAATATTTTGTAACTTTACAGTCACAGTTACTACCAGGTGCCTTACATATGCCTAGTCTTACAGGGTTTGAGGTAGGGATTTATAAAATACAGTGAACGTGAGGTAGGAATTCATATAGTAAACGTTTCTTTCATAGCAAGTATAGTTCTTTTGAGTCCTTTGAGTCTCTCACTGTGATTATATTTTTAAAATAATCAGTATAAAGACGATGTTGAAAATTTACAAAAACTTCATCTGATTTTTATAACCTATTAGGAAAAGAGGTTTCAACAGAAAACAAAACTGAATTCTGATAAGAGTTACCTGATTCTTTTGTGTTAACATCCTGAAAAAAGAAATTTTAAAAAATGGAGGCTCATCGATAAATAGTGATCAGTTAAAAGTTAGAAGGAATGTTAGTTATATACACACCATCATATATGGAACTTAGCGGTCCCAATAGTGACTTTGACTATACCCCATCTGTGACTTAAAAGTTGATTTTAGAACATAGTGCTTGCATAAGAGGGAACTGCACTGCATATAAATATTCATACTCATCCCAAAGATAATTTGGAAGATAATTATACATATTAAAAGTATTTTTATTTATTATATTGAAAATAAAATTTGAATCCAAAATTTTATTTTATACACAGTCTTAAGACACATTTGTTGCATAAGTAAGGATATAAATTAATATACACTGAAACACATTAATACCCACAAAAATCCTGGAAAATAGGTATTATTTTAGCTAAACTGTAACTTATCTGTGCCTCAGTTTCTTCCTATGCAAAATGAAATAATAATAACGGTAATGATAATGATAATATCTCATATAGGTAAAAAAGTCAAGACTTCCAAAAAATGTTAGCTCTAAAATTTTTAATATATATGGTCTTACCTTTATTATTATTTAATAGCTCTGAGTTTACTATTGAATTGCTTTAAAATTATTTCAAGATATAATGATCTTTTTTGTGCCTCAAGGGTGTCCATCTATAAAGTGAAAATAAGGGTAGGAAGCAGAAGGAACTATCTAAGTCCAATAAGTGCTTATTTTTATGTGTTTCCGCCAAAACCTGTAGTTTTACCCAAGTGCAAGCCCCAAAGTCACACTGACTTCTACAATTACAAACTCTTGACCTTCAGAGTAAATTAAAAATGACAGAGAATCTGTTATACTATATACCAAGCTCTTATTACACATATTATTTCATGTTAATACTTAGAATAACCCTGGGAAGTAGGTATTATTATCCTGGGTAAACTGTAACTTCTCTGTGCTTCAGTTTCTAAAATGTTAAATAAGAATAAAAATAATATCACCTACCTCCTAGGATTGTTGTGAGAATTAGATAAGTCAATATAGGGGTGGGGTTCAGGGAACATACACCAAAATATGGGGCTTTGACATGCTGAACTAAAGAAGCAGCCTCAAGGCCTCTGCCTGCCGTTCTCCTGCCTCCCTTTCACTCTGATCCTGTTTTCTTCTGAAGCATACTAGTAGGGACTCTTTCTGGAATCTCTTTATCTAAGAAAGCTTCTCCAAAGAAACGAATTGTCTTAAGACTCCCTCTCTAGCAATCTCATCAAATAACTAGGAAAGATCAACTGCCAGAGAAGAGACGGAATCATCACGATGCCCAGGTAGACTTTTCATCTGTTCTTCTAGGGACAGCTTTGAGAGACTACCTGGGATACTGCATCTGCATAATAAGGCAACCATTGTTCATAGTGAAGTTCCAAACCTCACCTTCCTACCACTTCACCAGCGCTCAGAAGAACGTCACCCTGACCTTAACCCGAATCCTTCATTGTTCATCGGGCTCATTCATTCCCCCTGAAAATCAATTATTCCCACATCCCCACTTCTCTTGCCCAATGAAGAAGGTATTTAAGCATTAAATATTTGGCCCTTCTTGCAATTTTTATATTTTCTGCATGGTTCCTGTGCTTATGCACATAAATTCATTATACTTTTCTCTTGTATTTTTATTACAGGAATGTCAGTCACAACCTTTATGATGAGGAAGAAAGGAACCACACCTTTTTTGTCCTACATGAGGGCCTGGTAGACATGTACATGCAACATGCTGTATCAATGTAGTTATTAAAAGAATGATAGCCGGGCTCGGTGTCTCAGCCTGTAATCCAGCGCCTTTGGGAGGCTGAGGTGAGTGGGTTGCCTGAGCCCACGGGTTCGAGACCCACCCGGGCAGGCGAGACCTCATCTCTACAATAAATAAAAAAATCAGCCGGGCGTGGTAGCGCATGCCTATAATTCTGGTACTTGGAAGGCTGAGGCGGAAGGATCGCGGGAGCCCAGCAGGTGGAGGCTGCGGTGGCCGGGAGCGGCCACTGCACTCCAATCTGGGCGACAGAGTGAGACTCCGACTCAAAAAAAAAGAATGACAATAGCAATTATTACAGTTTTTCTAAAAACAAAGCTTTTCTCCATGAAAGCTAAATGACGCAAACGAAGGCAGAATCGGAGACACCCCTACAAGTGTCAGCTGGAACCACCAACGTTCAATCTTGTTGGACAACACAATAGCATAACTTTGCATTTGGTACCTGAAATGCACCTTGATATAGCAATCACTTATCTGTTCTAATTAAAAGTTAAAAGAGTATTTAAATTTAGTACCATTTTTTCTTCAGTATACATCAGTAAACAAATGAAGTAAAAATGAACTTTCACATCAACTATAATAATCCTTGAGACTGTTACAGGAAGCCACTGGTTTGGACTGAGCTCCTCCACTAGGCCCAACAGACCACATGAAAATGGAACTAATCGTGCTGAAGTTCCATGTCACCAGGCCAAAACTGAGCTGTCTATCTGACCTTCCAAGTCAGAAGAGAGACAGATAGCCAAATTTCCAGACAAGCCAGTGTTACCCAGCATGATCAGGAAGGCCCCTTCTGCTTTAACCTTTCCAAGGATAGTAACTGAAACTACCAATCCACTTTTGTTCCCTCTTTCTGTTTTCCTCGGTCCTTTTCTGTCTATAAAACCAACCTCCTCTTCTCAGTTAATTGGAAACACTCATTCTGTTTTGTAAAATGAGATGTTGCCTGATTCTAGAATCTCAAATAAAAGCCAAGTAAGATCTTTAAATTTGTTGTAATTTTATCTTTTGACAAGAACAAAGTTTTTATTATCAGAAGGAAACAAAGGTAAGGTCTGAGTTTTCTTCCCACAGAACCATATGCATTACAAACCTCAATAGCAGAGAAAGCGCCCTGAACAAACAGCATTTTTCACATGTTGAGCACATATATATGTTCAAAGCACCTGCATTTGCACTAGCTCATTCAATCTTCAAAAACATTTTTTTTTTTTTTTTTTGAGTTGGAGTCTCACTCTGTCACCCAGACTGGAGTGCAGTGGCTGCTCCCGGCCACTGCAGCCTCAACCTGCTGGGCTCCGGTGATTCTTCCACCTCAGCCTTCCAAGTAGCTGGAACTACAGGCGTGTGCTACCATGCCCGACTAATTTTTGATTTATTGTAGAGATGAGGTCTCGCCAAGTTGCCCAGGCGGGTCTCGAACCTCAGGCAATCCACTCACATCGGCCTCCCAAAGTGCTGGGATTACAGGCTGAGCCATGGAGCCCGGCCTCAAAAACATTTTATGGAAACATCAAAGAGATTAAGTCACAGGGGCAGAGGGAAGCCTCCTCTGTGCCCACTGAAGGTTTGCTGAAAATGAACTGACAAAAGGTAGATTAATAGGAGAAAAAGACATATAAAATTTATTTAATGTGCCTAAAAACAACGCTGTCACATACAAAGTATGAGACTCAAAGAGGATCCAGGTGATTGAGGTCTCACATTCTCTTCATAGGGAGGAGCTGTGTAGACAGGAAAGCAGATATTGTTTTGTAAATGATTCTCTTTGGAAGCTGGATGAGACAAGTTACAGAAAGATGAGGGCTGGGCAGACCTGCACAGGAACAAAGGCTATCTTATCATGCAGATAAGCCCCCATGTGATCTCTTGGAGCTGCCCTCAAAGAGATGGACAGTCTGTCTGGGCAGGTGACTTGGTGAGAACTTCCAGTTCCTTCTGTTTTTCCAAAGGTTGGTTTTTCCAGGTTGTTGATGAGATTCCTAGTAAGGGGTCTTAAGACAATTGCATTTCTTTAGGAAAGAAGCTTTCTTAACCAAATAAGGAAATTCCAGAGAGCGTCCTCCCTATGGTTCATCTGGGGAAAAGAAAGGAGGTCAGAGATGGAGACTAGCATGAGAGGGTCAGAAAGAAGCCTTGGTTCTGAGGCTTGTTTCTGAGGTCTCCATTTTTGAAGCACTCAGCATGCCAAAGGGCCATATATTGAGGAACTATTTTCTGTGCCTCAATAAAGTGCTTTCTTTTTTATTTCCTATCATATATGTTGTTTTTTTTTTTTTAGATTAAGGGGGTACACATGCATGTTTGTTACATGGACATATTGTGTAGTGGTGGGAATTGGGTCTCCAGTGGACCATTCCCCAAATAGTGAACATTATACCCAATAGCTCATTGCTGAGCCCTAACTGTCCTCTCCACCTCCCCCTTATTGGTGTTCCCAGGGTCTATTACTTTCATCTTTGTGATCATTTAGCTCCCAGATACAAGGGTGGACCCCCCCCCCAAAAATCAAATTATCTTTTTTTTTTTTGGAAGTCCCCTTGTAGTATAAGTATTCTAGGAGCCTAGCGGCATCAGTATACCAGATAGTGTTGTTGCAAGAGGTTATGTTCAGCTTCACTGAATTATTTGTGGAGGTTCAACACGTTTGCCCATTTCATGATGGGCGACTGATGAGCGCACCTGCCCACACCACACTGAGTGCTCAGCTGTTTTTGACCCAAAACAGCATGACCCCCATGCTTCCCCTTCCTAGTCACCCGATTTCACCCTGAGTGACTTTTTTTGTTTCCCCATAAGAAAAAGTCCTCAAAGAGAAATGTTTTGCAGATGTGGAAGAGGTGAAACAAAAAATGGCAGAGGCACTAAAAGGCATCAAAATTGATGAGTTCAAAAACTGTTTTGAGCAGTGGAAAAAGCATCTTGATAGGTATATTGCATCAGACAGAGAGTACTTTGAAGGTGACTGAAGTTTAAACATGTAAGAATAAATACACAATCTTTTATAAATAAATTCTGGGGTTTGGGGGGTCCCCCCATTCTTATGAGTAAGAACATGCGGTGTTTGGTTATCTGTTTCTGAGTCAGTTCACTTAGGACGATGATCTCTAGCTTCATGTTGCAGCAAAGTGATTTCTTCACGAAATCCCAAAACTAAAAATGGTGACATACAAAAACTCATGTCATTTTACCCTGGTCCAGAGCTCAATTCACTATACCTAGTCACATCTTCATGGAACAGTGTTGTTATAGGCCAAGGCTCTGGGAAGGGAAGTTTCTCATGTTGGATTTGAAGTTGTTCATCTAAATGTACCAAGGTAGCTTCTTTGATTGTAGTAACTTCTCATTCCCCCCCCCCCTTAAGAAACTGTCAGCATGATTATATCCTGGGTCATGTTAATTCAGTCTGGGGATGAGGGGTTGGTAAAGGGATTAGAAGACCTTGAGTCATGCCTTTGTTAACGCCTTTGCTAATTTAGCCATGAGGGTAGGTGAGGAAGTATGGAATATAATTTTGAGCCAGTTGCACTGTCAGGGAGCAAGCTTTTTGGGTGAATATGCCAACTTGCTCCCTGATTCTGTGATATCAGATTAAACACCAATTTCTCTTAGCCCTCGGCCTCTAGTCTCTGATTGGTCTGAGGGAGAGAATAGCTGGTTTGTTAGGCCAGAATAGTGTTTTAGTTACAGGGAAATCTTTAGGTATGAGACTGCTACTCTGCATAAAATTGCCATAGGAAATGCCTCAGAACCGATTTTTTTTTTTTTTACCTCTTGGGTCTGTGATCTGAGAGACCAAAATGGATGCCCCTTCATCAACTAAGACAGACCCTAATGTTAAGGAAACAAAAGTCACCTATGAGTTCGGGGTTCAGGGCTCAGCTGGCATAACAACCTCCTAAATTCCTAGGCTACAAGAAAGTCACATCTTTGCTAAACTCCTTCACAGTAGGAGCTATCAGATCCCTCCTAACTCTGATTTTAGCCCAAACCCTACAACTCTGACTAGACAGAGGACCAACCTTACAAACATTTTTTTCTGATAAATATCTATACATCATAAAAAAATTTCAGTAGCTTACAGAGACTGCACATAAGGTGTCTTTGTGTCCTATAGTTCACCTTTTGTCATAAAGGATCAAAGTCTATCTCATTTTAATGCCAAAACCTTGCCCCCCAAGTGAACATGGGATATATGTTACATATATGTTTACACACTGTGCATGTGCTCAGCTCTCCTCATAAATATGCATAGCTTTTCCCCCAAAACCTGCTAAATACGTAAGAGTCTATTAAGTAATACCACCTTGTGAGGATATAACTCAACCTACCCCTTCCCACCTTGAAGAAAGCACCTTTAGGTCATGCCAGAGACTATCTCTTCTTGATTTGCATCTTTTGAATGACAGGGCCCCTTAAAACTTCTGAGAATAGAACAATAAATACCAGGAGAAGCGAAGATTTGTGAACCTCACTCTCTGCCCATGTAGGACAGGGGAGGGAGACACCCTCATCCAAACCTCAGTTCTCAGAGAGCTTGAAATACTGCAGTGTCATTGCCTAACTCAGGCCAGAGAGAGGCAAGCTCATGGGAGGGGACTGTCCAGCTTGCACAGACCCAGCACCAGGGCTGAGAATAGAATACCTGACAGATGGAGCCACCCAGGAAGGGAAGCTGCCCAAGAGACACTGAAGTGTCATTCAGGAGGACCACCTGGGAGGGCAAGGGTATTCCAACAGGGAGTGTCTCTATGACCAGATGGGCAGTTTGACATATATATTTGGTCTCTGCCCACAGTACCTGACATACCTTCTAGAACCCTTGAAACTTCCTGAGTAAGAGGAGCACCTTTTGTTATTCATAACATGTCCCTTTCAACCTAGCCTGAGTTTAGGTTCACAAGGTGATTCTCCCTGGGCCCCTGAACAGCTTCAGGGTGGGGCTGGTTGCCACAGGAACCAACCACAAGATGAAGTTGAAATTTTCAGCCTCACTCCCAACCTCCAGGAAGAGAAGAGGGGCTGGAGAGTGATAAGAAAGGCCAGTGATGGAATCAGTCCCACCTACATAATGAGCCTCCATAAAAACCCTCACAAAAGAGGTTCAGAGAGCTTCAGGGTTGGTGAATGCATCCACATGCTGGGAGGGTGGCAGACCCCAGTTCCATGGGGACAGTAGATCCTGCACTTGGGATGCTTCCAACCTCACCTTACAAACCGCTTCTCTGGCTGTTCATCTGTATCCTCTATAATATCCTTTATAACAAACCAATAAACATAAGTAAATGTTTCCCTGAATTCTATGAGCTGCTATAGCAAATTACTGAACTTGAGAAAGGGGTTGTGTGAGCCCCCAATTTGTAGCCAAATCACTCAGAAGCATGGGTTACCTGAAGCCCCACTGCTGAGACTGGCATCTGAACTGGAAACAGTTGTCAGACTGTGCCCTCCACAGTTAGTGTTAGAAGTAAATTACATTGTAGGACATCCAAATGGTGTCCACAGAGAATTGGAGAATTACTTGGTGTAGAAAATCCACATATTTGGTGTCAGAAGTGTTGTAAGCAAAAAAATAGTTTTCCATGCATCAGAAAAACTAGAGGCTTCCATGTCAAGGATGCCACAAGGGAAGTGCCCACAGAAGAGGTCTCTCTGAGGGGCCAAGCTAGACAAGGCCTTTCTGTCCCTCTGTGTTGTTTATTCAATTTCCTGACTATACTTAAAATAAACACACTTAAAAACGCAAAGTATACTTTTTAATTATTTGGTGGAATGCCATGAATCAAGATATTCTCAATAAAGTAAACAGCTTTGAAAATAATTTCTTAAGAATATTTTTTACTGTGATTGTGTGAGGGGAGGTGTGGATGTGTGTGTGTGTAATAAAATTTACCATTTTAATAACTTTTAAAAACAGACTTTTTCTCTGAATCGGGGTCTCTCTCTGTCATCCAGGCTGTAGTGCAGTGGCATGATTGTGGCTCACTGCAGCCTTGACCTCCTGGACTCAGGTAATCTATCCTTTTGGCTCAGCCTCCAGAGTAGCTGAAACTACAAGCATACAGCATCACACCCAACGTTTTGTTTTGTTTTTTTTTTCTGTAGAGACAAGGTCTTACTATGTTGCCTAGGCTGGCCTCAAACTCCTAGACTCAAGCAATTCTCTCGCATTGACCTCCCAACGTGCTGGGATTACGGAGACGAGCCACTGCACCCAGCCAAAATAGACTATGTTTTAGAGCAGTTTTAGGTTCACAGAAAAAAACTGACCAGAAAGCACAGAGTTCCCATATACCTCCTGTCCCTACAAGTGCACCTCCCCCACTATCAATATGCATCACCAGAGTGTTACATTT
This sequence comes from Carlito syrichta, assembly GCF_000164805.1. Lineage (NCBI taxonomy): Eukaryota > Metazoa > Chordata > Mammalia > Primates > Tarsiidae > Carlito > Carlito syrichta. The sequence continues at coordinate 16,789 of NW_007257972.1, read as the reverse complement.
GTTACAATTGATGAACTTATATTGACACATGATTATCACCCAAAGTCCATACTTTACACTAGGGGTCTTTCCTGGTGTGATATATTCTGTGGGTTTTGACAAATGTGTGATAACATGCATCCACCATTGCAGTGTAACAGAGTAATTTCACTGGCCTAAAAACCGTCTGTGATCCATCCTCCCTCCCCTCACCAACCTCAGCAACCACTCATGTTTTTACTGTCTCCATTGTTTTGTCTTTTCAGGAATGTCATATAGCTGGAATCATACAGCATGAAGCCTTTTCAGATGGGCTTCTTTCACTCAGTAATATGTGTTTACATGTCCTCCATGTCTTTTCATGGCTTGATAACTCACTTCTTTTTAACACTGAATAATATTCTAGTGTGTGGCTATATCAGAGTGCATTTATCCATTTACCTATTAAAGCACATTTTGATGACTTCCAAGTTTTGGCAACTATGAATAAAGGTGCTGTAAACTCTCATGAGCAGATCTCTGTACAGAAATAAGTATCAATTCATCTGAGTAAGTATCAAGGAGTGAGAATGCTGGATCATCGGAAAGAGTATGTTTAGTTTCAGAGGAAACCACTGACTGGTCTTCCAAAGTGGCTGTGCCATTCTGCATTCCCACCATCCACAAATGAATTCCTGTCGCTCTACATCTGTGCTGCCATTTGGAACTGTCAGTGTCTTGGGTTTTCACCATTCCAACAGGTGTGCTTTTAGTCATTGTTAAGGGTACAAACAGTGGCATTAAGTAAGTTCATAATTTTATATAACTGTTACAAATAATGCTTGTGTCCTGTCAGAAGTCATGTGTTGAAGCCCTAACCTCTAATGTAATGGTATCAGGAGGTGGGGACTTTGGGAAGTAATTAGGTTTAGATGAGGTCAGGCAGGAATAGAGCTTTTGCTCTCTCCCTTTCTCTTTCTCTCTCTCTCTCTCCCCCGACCACATGAGGACAGTTATCTCTAAGGCAGAAAGAGGGTCCTAACCAGGGACAGAATCAGCGGGCGCCTTAATGTCCAGAAGTGTGAGAAATAAATGTCTGTCGCCCAAGCCATCCCGTTTGTGGTATTTTCTTATAGCCGTCCAACCTAACAAAGGCAGTAACCATCACCACTATCTATTTCCAGCACTTCTTCATCATTCCAAACAGAAATTCCACACCCAAGTAAGTAATAACTCTCCATCCACCTTTCCCCCAACCACTACCAACCTATATTCCACTTTCCGTGTCTATGGATTTGCCTATTCTCAGTACCTGTATAAGTGGAATCATACACTGTCTGTCAGCTATGGTTTGAAGATGTTCCCCAAATTTCACATGTTGAAAACTTAATCCCCACTGTGGCAGTATTGAAAAATGGCCCTTTCTCTTTTCTTTTCATTGCTTTTTTTTTTTTTTTTTGCCTGGCACATCTCAGGTCCAGCCCAGGAGAGAGTGACGTCACCACATTGAACGAGCATCTTTTTTTTTTTCTTTTTTATTAAGGTATGCTTTTAAGGGGTAACTAGATCATGAAAGCACTACCCTTGTGAATGAATGAATCCATTCATGGGTTAATGGATTAATGGTTTAATGAATGAATGGGTTATCATGAGAGTAGAACTGCTGGTTTTATAAGAGGAGGAGAAAAGACCTGAGTAAACACATTAGCACACTCAGCTCCTTACCTTGTGATACCTGGTGCCATCTCGGGACTCTGTGGAGAGTCTCACCGGCAAAAAGGCCCTCACCACCTGCAACCCCTTTACCTTGGAATTCTCAGCCTCTGTAACTGTAAGAAATAAATTCCTTTCCTTTATAATGTATCCAGTTTTAAGTATTCTGCTATAAAGCAACAGAAAATGGACTTAGCATAATGTATTAAAGTTCATTCTGTTGCAGCATTAACAGAATGCCATTCCTTTTAAATATAACATTAAAAGAAATAATACTCCATTGCATGTATGTACCACATTTTGCTTATCCATTTTCCCCCAGTGGACACTTGGGTTGTCTCAACTGGTTAGCTATCGTAAATAATGCTGCTATGAACATTGGTATACAAATATCTGTTTAAGTCCCTACTTTCAAATATTTGGGTTACATACTCAGAAGTGGAATTGTTATCAATCATTTGGTAACTAACTCTATGTGTAAATTTTGAGGTACCACCAAACGGTTTTCCATAGCAGCTGCACCATTTTATATTCCTCCCAGCAATGTTATGAGGGCTCCAATTGCTCCACGTCCTTGCTAACACTTACCATTTTCTATTGTGCTATATATATATATATTTTTTTTTTTTTCTTTTTTTTTTGAGTTGGAGTCTCACTCTG
>NW_007257972.1:5240-14251 GCF_000164805.1 Carlito syrichta | reverse complement strand
CAGGCAATCCACTCACCTCAGCCTCCCAAAGACGCGGGATTACAGGCTGAGCCACCAAGCCCGGCTTCTATTGTGCTTTAATTTAGAGTATACTGTAAGAGATATTACATGTTCACAGATGACAATCGCCACGAAAACACAAGGATCAAAAGTCTATGTTTCTAGCTAATATCATAGCCACTCTCATCACTTTCAGCATAGTCTCTCATACCCTTCGGCCCTCTAGCTCTTCCAGCTAGCCAGGCTGCAGTGCACTGCTGATCATGGGACTCCGTCTAACCAGCACCCTCTTCTTGTTTCCCTGCAACACCACTCTCCATTGCACCCATCTTACAAAAACTCAGCTCTAGAAGTCACTTTTCCCGCTATTAACAATCACAAATATAAGTGCCATCTGGAGACTTCGCACAACAGTGCAGTACATCTTTAATATAAATTACTGGCTTCCAAACTCAGCTGGGACCTAGACATCAACAGTCAATCGTAGGTTATTTCCAGTCAGTTTCCTGGTCTTCAACATCTATTCCAAGCCTCCACTACTTCTAACTCAACTGTCTCACCACCCTCATCCTCAGCAGAAGAACTTACCTCATTAAGAAAATTCAAGTCATCAAAGATGCTTTCTTAACTTCCTGTTCTCTTACCTACAAACTTACCTCCCGCCTCATCCCACTCTGCCTTAACTCTTCAGTCACAGGGCACAATGAGCTTCACAGCCAACTCACTCTGCCTGGACCCCTGAGTCCCTGGCTCTTAAAATTTCCAGAATTGTGCTCCATCAAGCAATCCCTATTCCTTCCTTTATCCCTTCCAGCTCTCCTGACTCTTTCCCTTGTACTGCAAAGGTACTGAGTCTCACCCATCTATACAAAGGGGCGCTCTCTCTTTACTTAATCACTCACTATCTTTGTTTCCTGGAACTGCTATAACAAAGTATTTCAAACTGGGTGGCTTAAAACTACAGAAATTGTGTTCTTTCACAGTTCTGCAGCCCAGAAGCCATGACCAAGGAGTTGGCAAGGCCATGCTTTCTCCAAAGGCTCTGGAGAAGAATCTCATCGCTTCAGGCAGTTGCCAGCAACCCTTGGCATCCCATGGTTTATAGATGCATCACTCAATGTCTGCCTCTCTTGTCATGAGGCATTCTCCAGGGGGTCTGTGTGTCTGCATCCATAATTCCCTCCTCTCATAAGGACATCAGTCACTGAATTCAAACCCATCCTATCTAGTCTTAGCTTGACTCCTCATCTTAACCTGATTACATCTGCAAAGATCCTATTTTCAAATAAGGTTCTGTTCTGAGGTTCCAGAAGGACATGAATTTTGGGAGGGCACTGTTCAACCCAGTTCACTCATGTTTCTGCAAACACTTCTCTATCCCCATATAGTGTCCCCTGTCCTGCTTCCCTGTCAACCTCCACCCACTTCAGCACCCATGGTTCTTAAACCGAATTCACTAAGGTCAGCACAAACCTTCTAACTCCAGGCCTCACCTCACTAATCACCCTGACTGCCTCTGACACAGTCACCACCCTCATGAAACTCCATCCATTGGGGTCCCCATCATGCCTCCTCTCAGTTTGTCTTCTATTTGTCCATGCATTTCCCTCTGCATGGGCTTCTCTTTCTCCTGACACTCCATTGCCATCTCCCAGGATTACCTTCTTATTTGCTGTTGTTTTTTTCTTTTCATTCCTCCTGTGTGATTTTATCCATTTTTTATTTGAAAGATCACTGTATATTTATGACTCACAAATGTACATATGTAGCCTAGATTTCTTCATCAAGGTACAGACTGCATATCCATCTGCTTGGATGTGCTACAAGTTCCTCAATCATCATTTCCCAGAATAAACCTCCCGTTTTCTCTGCTTATTTGATATTACCATCACTGATCCAGTAACCCAGGCTACAAACCTGGGCAAGTCTTGCTCTTATTTCTACCTGTGTATCTATTTTTCCTATATTATCTTGTTAATATATTAAATATACAGCAGAGTACATTTGACATATATATCATGAATAATAATAAATGAGCCAGCACGCATAACTTCACCACCAACACAAGGACCAGAACTGTCCCCACCCCTCCACTCACACAAGAGCTTTCCTCTGGATCCTTTCCCTCTCCTCCCCCCCATGAAAGTGAACTGTCAGCTTTAATTTGTTTCCATTCTTTTCTTTTCTTTTCCATGTTGGCTTATCACATGCATATGCACTGCTAAGCAATACATTATTCAGTTGTATGTGTTTTTGAGCTTATAGATATAAAATCATTCACCTGGGACATGCTTTATTCACTCAACACTATGCTTCTAAGATTTACTGATGCTGCCTGTGGCTGCAGTTCAGTAATTTTAATGCTATATAGTATTCTGCAATGATAATTAGAAAACACAATTTTTAGCTAGGTTCGGTAACTCAGCCTGTAATCCTGCGCCTTTGGGAGTCTGAGGTGAGTGGATTGCATGAGCCCACAGTTTCAAGACCCGCCTGGGCAATTTGGCAAGACCTCATCTCTACAATAAATCAAAAAATTAGCCGGGCGTGATAGCGCGCGCCTGTAGTTCCAGGAAGGCTGAGGCGGAAGGATCGCCAGAGCCCAGCAGGTCGAGGCTGCGGTGGCCGGGAGCGTGCCACTGCCCTCAAGCCTGGGCGACAGAGTGAGACTCCAACCCCCCCCCCAAAAAAAAGAAAACACAATTTTTGAAAACACGATTTATAATATTGACAGAAACTATGTGGTACCTAGAAACATGCCTAACAGAAGATATGTAATAGGTGGATCTGTCTATCAGGTTTTACTGTCTGAAAACTTCCTGTCCCTTTAATCCCCTACCGCCATGCTGAGTGGGGGAAGTCTCATCATCTATCACATTTGCAGCTCACTCCACAGTGGTGCCCAGGTCTCACCATGTCCCGTGTGTCCTCCCCATTATCATCACAGCAACCTGCCCAGCATGGCCTTCTTGCTTCAAGACCTTTGATGGTCCTCTTATTCCCTGGCTCCTCGTATACCAACCCAACTGCAGACTCACCCAGAACGCTACAGGCTCCAGCAGCCTCACAGTGCTTCCCACCTCCACGCTCATGGCCAGGAATATCTCAGTCCATCTCCTTGTTCTCCCCAACATACAGACACCTACACACACACACACACACACACACACACACACACACACACACATACACACACACACACCTTAATCCCTTAATCTTAACCTGCTAACTTCTACTCATTAAAATTTGGCTTTAGCTGGGCTCGGTGGCTCAGCCTGTAATCCCACGCCTTTGGGAGGCTGAGGTGATTGGATTGCCTGAGCCCGTGGGTTTGAGACCTGCCTGGGCAGCGAGACCTCATCTCTACAATAAATCAAAAAATCAGCCGGGCGTGGTAGCGTATACCTGTAGTTCCAGCTACTTGGAAGGCTGAAGCGGAAGGATCACGGGAGCCCAGCAGGTCCAGTCTGGGCGACAGAGTGAGAGTCCAACTCAAAAAAAGAAAAAAAAAATTTGGCTTAGACACCTCTCCAACAGAAAATTTTCCTTTAACACTTCCCATCCATGCCCCTCACCTATTGATTAGGCTATCTCTCCTCTGTAGTCCCATAATAGATACAGTTATGGCTACAGTTATGGCTATGGTTTGGGAATAGAAGTATTTATGGGGACCTAACCCTGAATTGTACCCCACATCTTTAAAATAAAATATTTATGGATACATGGATGGATATAGAGACAAATAGTACAGTGTGGCCACGAAAATGATAAAGCTGTTATGAATCAGAGACTTAAATAGTACAGCGTGGACACAAAAATGATAAAGCTGTTACCTAAGTCTCTGATTCTCCTTCTGGTCTATGGGTTCCTGTAGAGCTAAAACTATCTCATATTTATATTTGACATTAAGCCCAAAACACAGAATACACTCAATATGTATTGAAAAAGGGGAGTTATTTCTGTAATTGTTCTATATAACCATAAAAGTAAAAATCTTACTTTAGAAAATGATAGTTTTTTTTAAATGATCAGATTTATCATGTTTGATAAATGGATATTCATCAAATTTTCTAAAGTACAGCTGTGCATAGGCTTCATGTCACTCAGCAGTTCATTAGCCAAAGCAGTCACGCCAGCTGTACATTTGCGGCAACTCTTCTCTGGCCGAGAGACGACAGTGCTTCAGCAACTCACTTATTCATCACAGAGTCAGAGCCAAGAGCCCACTAGGCTCAACCTAGTGGGGGTGCTATCACATCATACTACTACCCACCTAAGTAATTTAAACTTGTATCGTAATGTGCTAAACCAGGTGTTCAAAAGAGGGAATATCAATTTAAGCTGTTCTAACAGAACTCTTCTCCCTTCAATCTGTGTTGACATTTTATTAGTAAGTTAAATATTCTAATTAAAATAGAACCTGCTTAGCAACAAATCACTATAATTCATTAATTCTCTACTGAGAACACATTTTAGCTTTCTCAGGAAATATTGCATAACAGAGTATTACCCCAGTTTCCTCAATTCTAGTTATCCTACTTGAAATGTCACACTATGAAAAAAATGTTTTCATAAAAAAATCATCTCTCTTCTGGTGCTGTTTTCCATTCTTGTGAATTAGAATTTTCTAGACTTGTCACCAAGGACTAAATCTCCCCTTGCAGGAATGAGCAGGCATGTTCATTGAAACGGAAGGTGATCAGATGTAAGAGTCCTCTGCCCCCAGAGGGAAGTGCATACCACTCATGAGGACTGCGCGGCAAAGTGGTTTCAGGGCATTGGGACTGACAGCCATTTGGCTATCTTGAGAGGACTTTATTTTCCATTTTGTCACCAAGAAACATCATTTGCACCCAGAACTCAGAGAAGAGTAAGAACGCGTGAGGGAGAACAAGGTCCTCCTGCTACTTCAGCAAGTCCTTGACCCTGTTAGACAAGCAGTGCTTCCCCCAGGCGTTTGGGCGAGGTTGGATGATAAGCTTATTAAAACCACAGAAAGGAACTGCAACCAAGTAGGAGAAGGGAATCAGGACCCAACATTGTCTCACCAGGCTGGACTCATCAGTCAAACGTAACAAAAGAGATTCACTATGATTTTGTTTTAATGTAAAGTCCTGCTCAACACTAGTAGAGGATCCAGGTGAAGTGGGAAAAAAAAAAGATGGCGGCATTACAATGGACTGAAAATGTACTATAACCCCATCCCTGCCCCCACACTAATGTGACCTAAGACTGTACTAATTGTAGGTTAATGTCTGGAACAACAGGGGCAATCAGCCCTCTGAGCTATGTGCTGGGGGTAGCCTACATGGATTGCATGCAGATGTAACACTTTACACTGGAGTATTCAAGAAGGACAGTGAGTGGATTGCCTGAGCCCACGGGTTTGAGACCCACCTGGGCAACTTGGCGAGACCTCATCTCTACAATAACTCAAAAATTAGCCGGGCGTGGTAGCGTGCACCTGTAGTTCCAGCTACTCGGAAGGCTGAGGCGGAAGGATCGCTGGAGCCCAGCAAGTCGAGGCTGCGGCCACTGCACTCCGGTCTGGCGACACAGTGAGACTTCAACTCAAAAAAAAAAAAAAGAAGGACAATGACCACAGCAGTAAGAAAATGAAACCTCACATCCCATGTTTTCCTAAATCCAATTAAAACAAAAGCATAACCAGAATTCTATGCTTTTCATTTTGAAGACATTTATTTTAAACCTGAACCTTCTTGACATTGTTCCTGGCTATTAGCAACAATTTAATTAAAAGTTTTAAAATAAGGTAAGAAAAATGAAGATACAGCAAGGTATTGTACATAAAAATAAAGAATTGAGCATAGGGCATGCTGGAAGCTTCCCTAAATTCTAGTCTATTTAAAGTTCAAATGCCTGGTATCAGGGAAAGTGCGAGATAACTTGTCTAACCTTCTAAAACCATAAACATAATTATCATAATTGAAGGTGTACATATAACACTTACAAAAGAAAAATGTAACGGCCAAGTTTGTGATATGTAGATGATAGCAAATACCACATTCAGCTAACATAGGATTTTTTTTTAGAGACAGGGTCTTGCTTTGTCACCCAGGCTGGAGTGCATGGCACAATCATAGCTCACTACAGCCCTGAACACCTGGGCTCAAAAGATCTTCCCACTTCAGCCTCCTGAGTAGCAGGAACTACTGACAAGAGCTGCCATGCCCAGCCAATTATTTGTTTGTTCATTTTAGAGACAGGGTCTCGCTATGTTGCCCAGACTGGTCTCAAACTCCTAGGTTCCAGCCATTCTGCCTAGGCTTCCCAAAGTGCTGGAATCACATGCATCAGCTACCATGTCTGGTCCACATATGACATTTGAAAGAAATAAATCTGCAGGAAGTAGATATGAGCGTGAGGGCATAAATATGTTAGTCCTCTAGGTATCTTCATTTAATACAAATGAATTAAGACCATCTCTTACATGACATTTATTTAGTTACCGTTTGAATATTTTACAGCTTTGAAGTTCCTCCCTCTGAAAGAGAAATATCATGAAAATGCCTAGAATTATCACTCATTTTTTATCAAAACCCATGATGTAATAACTAACCCTCTGAATTGAGATAATAAAACAATGTAAACAACATATTTATATGTTGGCAGTAATAGCCATGCTGTTAATGGTCAAAAATACAAATGACAGCTCCCGAAGAGAAAATAATCATTAGTTTAAAACACGGAAGCAGCCGGGCTCGGTGGCTCAGCCTATAATCCCGCGCCTTTGGGAGGCTGAGGTGAGTGGACTGCCTGAACCCGCGGGTTCGAGACCCGCCTGGACAACTTGGCGAGACCTCATCTCTACAATAAATAAAAAAATTAGCCGGGCATGGTAGCGTGCGCCTGCAGTTCCAGCTACTTGGAAGGCTGAGGTAGAAGGATCATCGGAGCCCAGCAGGTCGAGGCTGCGGTGGCCGGGAGCAGCCACTGCATTCCCGTCTGGGCAACAGAGTGAGACTCCAACTCAAAAAATAAAAAATAAAAAAAAAAACACAGAAGCATTACCTGTTCTAGTCATAGAAAGTCCTTTGCTTTCTTCATCAGCAAAGAAGCAACTGTATAAGTTATTTGTTTATTCACATTGCAAAATAACTCTATTCAAAATAGTCAAGACATTTACTAGTCTATCCATTTAAATTCCATATACTAAATTTTATGTCATTAAATTTTCATAGGATACAAACTTCCACTATATTTGCATGCACTAAAGCTTAAACTGAGTAGAACCTCACAAGATCTCAAATTCAACATTCGGTGGAGATGGGGAGGGATTCATTCATTCATTCAAGAAGTATTTACACAAATGCTTCATTTCCCAGGAGCCGAACTGAGACACTTTGAATACAAATATAAATAAGGCATGGCCTCTACTCTCAAAAAGCTCATTGGCTACTAGATAAAACGACCCGATAAACACCTAAACACCACATTATGGCGCGTGTGGTGTTATTAGAGAAGCCTGTATAAGATGCCACAGAGCACAAGGAGAAACACATATAACTAGGTAAATGAGAATGCTTAAGGAAGAGGTGACATCTCAGGGGCAGCCCCAAGGGGCATCAGGAAGAGAGGACGACAGGAGGGACTCCAGAAGGAAAAGCAAGCCTGAGAAATACCATGTTCATTGTTGCTAAAATAAAGGGTGGACTTGGAGAGCACAGAAGAAAATGAGACTGAAGGCTCTGAGGGTTCTCGGGAGAAAAATTAAATTTCAGGAACCTAAGCAATGCCAAATCATCTATTTGTATTTTAAGTAAAAGAGTTGTTTCCTGTCCTTGTCAACACATGTCTCACTTTAGCCTGCATTGCCCTAAGGCTTCTATACAAGAGTCTTTAAACGTATTCATACAAGAGTCTTTAAACGTATTCTTAAAACACAAGATTTCCCTGCCCAGGAATCAACAGTGGCTTGCTGTCTTTCCACAGAAAGTGTTGAACTCCTCAGTCAGGTTTATAAGCTTTCCTTTAACCTCCCTGGACTGGTCACCTCATCACTAATGTAGAAGGAAAGATCTGCTCACTATCTCCTGCATGTTCCACCCTCAGGCCTGAATTTAATTCTGTCTCTCCACCTAGAAAATTGCCTGGCTTGCCCTCTGTTTATCTAAAATGTACATCAGGTCAGGGCCTCCAATGCACCTTCTCTAACTATTCAAACCCCCCCTGTGATCTATCATTTTCTTGAATTCCTTCTGTACGGTGTCTTTTTTTTTTTTTTTTTTTTTTTTTGAGTCAGAGTCTCACTCTGTCGCCCAGACTGGAGTGCAGTGGCCGTTCCCGGCCGCCGCAGCCTCGACCTGCTGGGCTCCGGCGATCCTTCCGCCTCAGCCTTCCGAGTACTGGAACTACAGGCACGCGCTACCACGCCCGGCTAATTTTTTGATTGATTGTAGAGATGAGGTGTCAACAAGTTGCCCAGGCGGGTCTCGAACCCGCAGGCTCAGGCAATCCACTCACCTCAGCTTCCCAAGGCGCGGGATTACAGGCTGAGCCACCAAGCCTGGTTCCTGTACTGAGTCTTAACCCACATAGTTGATCACTGAATCCTCACTTCTTCCCCGTCCTCCCATCAACAAAGCTGTCCTTCCCTAGGACAAGGGCTGTGCTTTTGTTACAACCATGCACCCATCAGGCCTTGTGCAGTGCTGAGAAAACTGTAGCAGAAGGACATGGTGATATATCAAATAAACAACAATTCTGGTTGGCATGTGGAACAGAGAACACAATTTTTAATCTTTTTTAAAAGTATACAAATATTGGCCAGGCCATATTTTCTTATACTTTGGCCCCCTCCCTTACCTTGGGGAGGTATCTTCTCTGTCTCTCTCTCTCTCTGTCTCTTCTCTTTCTCTCAAATTTACTTTCTCAATAAACTATATTTTCTACTCTAAAAAAAAAGTCTGGAAGGCTGAGGCGGAAGGATTGCCGGAGCCCAGCTGGTCGAGGCTGCGGTGGCCGGGAGTGGCCACTGCACTCCAGTCTGG
>NW_007257972.1:3844-5084 GCF_000164805.1 Carlito syrichta | reverse complement strand
CAAAAAAAAAAAAAAAAAAAGTCTACAAATATTGATTCCTGTATGCTAACTTTTAGAGAGTATCACATTTTTAATGATTCTACAGTCATCTTCCCAGTTAGGTCTCGCGGAGACATTCCTATGTTACACCACATGACATGTGGGGTAGAGGAGACACTTGCTGAGGGAAGAATGCACAGTCTAGAAAGGAAGTGTGAGAGACTCCTCTGGCAAACCACTGCCGAGGGATTTCAATGTCAAATTACAGCGCTTTGCTTAGGACAACACTAGCTACATGTCAAGGAAGAGAAAACTAAAGACAAAACATGCTACGTATCGGCCAAAGTCAAACAATAAATCAGCAGTACCAGTTACAGTACTCAGTGTTACTGCCTGAGCCAAAAATCTGCCTCTTCAGAAATCTGATTATTCAGAAATATATTTTTTCACAAATAAATTGAAACTTTAAAGAATGAGAAAGCTTTTGCCAAACATAAGCACAGTCAGGGAACTGAAAGTCAAGTAGATGACAAGGCTTTTGTAATGCAAAACACTGCATGTAAAACAGCTCAAAATTTGGCTTCTCTTTGAATACTTCTGTCGCTTGATAACCAAGTAGGCTCTAAGTCCTACAGTCATCAAAAGAGCTAGGGGTACGAGATTTGCAGTGTTTCCCAGCCTTGAGTTTATCAGAGTAATCATGTTTAAGTAAAGGAACAGGAGGGAACATCAATTACCAGGACCATGAGAACTGATAAAGCAACCACCAAGTTTTATTATTTTAACTAAGACCTCAACATGTATGAGCCTAGCAGAGCTTACAATATGTGAAAGAAAATTTAACCTTACTTAAATGTATATGCAATTTGTCATACTGTGCCATTACCTAACATCTATGGGAAACCCAGAGTACAAAGATCAAAGCACGACAGGGTAACAAGGCACACCCTCTTTTCCTCACCCAAAATGTAATGATAGGCAGCAGTTTCTGCGCATGACTAAGCCACAGATTCAAAGCAGTAATGAAGAGGGACACATAATGGACATAAATTGTAATGCTCTATTGAGAAGTAATGGATATACATTACACATATTTAAAGTAAACAATGTGCTAAGTATGCACATGTATACCTCTGTGAAACCATCACCACAATCAAGTTAAAGAACATACTCATCACCCTCAACAGTTTCCTCATGACCTTTTGTGATTCCTTTCTCCCAGAACAACTTCCCAGACTTTTTCCAAAACCACTGGTGTGCT
>NW_007257972.1:1901-3024 GCF_000164805.1 Carlito syrichta | reverse complement strand
AAAAATCAACAAGTCGAATCACTGTAAGTCAAGACAGTCTGCAGAATTCCATGGTATGTACTCTTCTTCATCAGGCCTCTCATGCTGTGTGATCCACTCGAGTCTTTTGGTGTATCATTCCCTTTTATTGCTGAGTTGTATTCCATTGTACAGATGGTCCATGATTTGTTTACCCATTCCCCTGCTGATAATCATGTGGGTTGTTTCCAGTCTCTGGCTGTTTGTGTACAAGTATTTGTGAAGACAAATGAATCCGTGTATCTTCGGTAAATACGGTACCTAGCAGTAGGCTGCTTGGGTCACACGGTAGATGTATGGTTAACTTTTCAAGAAAGTGCCAGACTATTTTCCAAAGTGGTCGTGCCATTTTATGTTTGACACCCACAGCGTATGAGAGTTCTCATTCCTCCATATCCTAGTCAACACAACCTCTGTCAGTCTTTTAAATTTCGGACATTCTGATAGGTGTATAGTAATACCGCGTGCGGTTTTAATTTTCATTTCTCTGGTGACTAGCGACATGGAGCTCCTTTTCATGTGCCCATGTGCCATTCCTCCTTCAGCCTGCATCTGCAGTCCACTCTTCCCGCCCTACCTTTGGTGTGCTCCTAATCCTTATCTCTGGGTGGAGAGCCCATGCCTGACATATCTCTGCATCCAGTGAGCTACAACTAAAAGTAGGTATTGGTGCAGGAATATGTCTTCATTCCTTGTACACAATTTAGAACCATTTTATGGACAATACTTAAAATATACTCACAATTTCTCATGTTAAAATATTTTATGAATGGGAAAGTTATTTCACAAAATCAGCAAATTCCTGAGGCTTCCCTCAGATTTTGTTTTTCAGTGACTTTGATGCTTTTCTCTTTTAAAAATCATACTAGATAAAACTACCTCTTTAATATAAAAGTTAGATAAAATCTGAGGCACTTTCTAACCAATATATCTCAACAAAGTGCACAATTGAGAAAGTCACATAACACTGCATTTTTTTCAGAACTGAGTGCCTGAATACTAGGAAGTAAAATCAGTTACATAATTTAGTTGTAGTTTACAGATCTTGACCTTAGCGCTTCCTCTATCTGGATTCTGTCAGATCACATTCAGGAATTTGACTCCT
>NW_007257972.1:0-1175 GCF_000164805.1 Carlito syrichta | reverse complement strand
CATGGGCAATTATCAACAACTCAAAAAATAACAGCTGCTGGAGAGGGTGTGGCGAAAAGGGAACACTTCTACACTGTTGGTGGGAGTGTAAACTAGTGCAACCTCTGTGGAAAGCAGTGTGGCGATTCCTAAAAACTCTAAATATCAACCTCCCATACGACCCCGCAATCCCCCTACTAGGAATATATCCTGAAGAACTCAAATCACTCTATAAAAAAGATACCTGCACATGTATGTTTATCGCAGCATTGTTCACAATAGCAAGAACCTGGAAACAACCATGCTGCCCATCCAAAGAGGACTGGATTAAAAAAATGTGGTACATATACACAATGGAATACTACGCAGCCATAAAAAAGAACAGAATCATGAATTTCACAGCAACCTGAATGGAACTAGAGTCTATAATACTGAGCGACCTCTCACAGAAACAAAGATCCGAGTATCACATGTTCTCACTCATATAGTGGACCTTGAAAATCCAAGGTAATACTATAAGAAAATGACTGACAGTAGTGGGAAACTATGGGGGGGGAGGGGGGATTAACGGTAGTAAATATCTGTCTGGGGACAGAGAAACACCTCTTATCAACAAGGGTGCCTGAATGAAACGTACTTGTATACCTAACCCTTAACTGTACCCCACAATATCATAATAAAAAATATTGATTATTAAAAAAAAAAAAAAGCTCTTGCAAAGGCTTTCAAGGTGCTAAGAGAATATGAAAACTCAGTCACCTGGGAGAGCCCAGACTAGATTCCTGAAGAGTAAAAATAAACACAGAAATGGCTGGGTGGGGCTAAAGGAGACACACTTAATTTGCTTAACTACTTTTCTATCTTATCTTAGAAACAAAATCCAGAAAGTCTACATAAATACTAAGGGAAACTATTGGTTTTTTGTTTTTTGTTTTTAGTTGGAGTTTCACTCCATCGCCCAGACTGGAGTGCAGTGGCCACTCCTGGCCACCGCAGCCTCGACATGCTGGACTCTGGCAATCCTTCCACCTCAGCCTTCCGAGTAGCTGGAACTACAGGCACGTGCTACCACACCCGGCTCATTTTTTGATTGATTATAGGGATGAAGTGTCCCCAAGTTGCCCAGGTGGGTCTCGAACCCGCAGGCTAAGGCAATCCACTCACCTCAGCCTCCCAAAGGCACGGGATTACAGGCT
>NW_007257971.1:7710-8019 GCF_000164805.1 Carlito syrichta | reverse complement strand
AGAGCTGGCTAGCTAGTTAAGTAAGTAAAGTCAGCTGGCTAGCCAGCTGGCTAGCTGGTTAATTCAGCTAGTTAAGTCAGCTGACCAGCTGGCTGGCTAGCTAGGATGCTAGCTAGCTACGTCAGCTAGTTAAATCAGCTGGCTAGCTTGGGAGCTATATAGTTAAGTCAGCTAGTTAAGTCTGCTGGCTAGCTAGCTAAGTCAGTTAAGTTACTCAGCTGCCTAGCCAGCTGCCTATCATGGTAACTATCTAGTTAAGTCAGCTGGCTAGCCAGCGGTTAGCTAGTTAAGTTACCTAGTTATGTCAGT
>NW_007257971.1:4294-7122 GCF_000164805.1 Carlito syrichta | reverse complement strand
AGCTTGTTAAGTCACCTAGTTAAGTCAACTCGCTAGTCAGTTGGATATCTAGGTAGCTAGTTACTTAAGTCAGCTGGCAAGCCAGAGGGCTACATAGGTAGCTGATTAAGTCAGCTGGCTAGCCTGCTTTCTATCTACTGATGTCAGGTAGTTAAGTCAGCTGGTTAGCCAGCTGACTAATGAGTTAAGTCATGTAGTTCAGTTAGCTGGCTAGCCAGCTAGCTAGCTGGTTAAGTCAGCTAGTTCATTTAAGTGGATAGTCATTTGGGTATCTAGGCAGCTAGCTAGATAAGTCAGTTGTCTAGCCAGCTTGCTTGCTGGTTAAGTCAACTTGTTAAGTCAGCTGGCTAGCAACATGGTTATGTAGGTAGCTAGCTAATTAAGTCTGCTGGCTAGCTGGCTGGTTAGCTAGATAAGTCAGTGTTTTAAGTGAGCTCGCTAGCCATCTGACTAGCTAGGTGTCTAGCTAGTTAAGCCAGCTGGCTAGCCGGATGGCTATCTAGTTAAATCAGCTAGTTAAGTCAGCTAGACAGCTGGCTGGCTAGCTAGGTTGCTGGCAAGATAAACCAGCTGGTTATCAGTCTGATCAGGTAGTTGGCCTGCTAGTTAAGCTGACTGGCAAGCCAGCTGACCACCAGGGTGGTTGGTTAGTTAATCCGGCAGGCAATTCGACTGTCCAGTCATCTGGCTGGCTATTTAAGCTAGTTGGCTATCCAGTTGGTTAGCCCGCTAGCTTGCTAGCTGGCTGCCTAGCCAGCTAGACAGCCAGGTAACTAGCTTGTTATGACTACTGGCTAGCCGTCTAGCAAACCTTGGAGCTAGTTAGTTAAGTCAGCTGGCTCTCCAGCATGACAGCCAACTAGCTAGTCAGCTAGTTAAGTCAGCTATCTAGCCAGTTACCTAGTTAAGTCAGCTAGCCAGCTAACTAGCCAGTTAGCAAGCTAGTTAAGTCAGCTAGTTAGTTAGATAGTTTGTTTGCTAGCTAGTTATGTCAGCTAGATAGCCTGCTAGCTAGTCAGCTAGCTAGTTAAGTCAGCTAGCAAATCAGCTAGGTACTAAACTAACTAATTGGCTGGCAACTCAGTTAGCTGCTCAGCTAACTAGTGGGCTTGCTCACTTTTCATCACTTCAGGTAACTAGTCAGCTCGCTCATCTGACAACTGTTCAGCAAAGCAGTCAGCTCACTCACCAACCAACAGTTCACATAACTTTTCGGCTCACTCTCAGGCCAACTCTCAGCTAACTACTTGGCTTTCTCACTAGCTGACTAGCTAAGTCAGCTCACCAGTCAACTTGCTCGCCAGTTGATTAGTTAAGGTAGCTCACCCATTGACTCACTGGCCGGCCAGCTTCTTAAGTCAGCTCACTGGTTGGTTCAATCTTCAGTCGACTAGTTAAGTCTTCTGAGCTGTTGACTCACTCGCCAGCTGACTAAATTCAGCTTACCAGTCAGCTCACTTGCCTGCCAATTGGTTAAGTCAACTGACCATTCAGCTCACACGCTGGCCAACTATTTAAATCAGGTGATTAGTTGGCTCACTCACCGGCTGACTAGTTAAGTCAACTGACAATTCGGCACACTCACCGGCCAACTAGTTCAGTCAGTTCACCTGTCGGTTCATTTGCAAGCCACCTAGTTAAGTCAGCTAACTGGTTAGCCTACTAATTGGCCAACTTGTTGAGTCAGCAAACCAATCAGCTGACTAATCGGCCACCTTTTCAGCTGATATGTTAGCTCGGCTAACTACTCAGCCGACTTATAGGTCAGCTAACATGTTGGCCTACTAATCGGATGAGTACTTAGTTCGGCAAACCAGCATGCCAACTAGTTAAATGAGCTAACTAATGGGCCAACTCGTCTGTCAATTATATGACCCAGCTTACTAGTCGACCGAGTAATCGGCCAACATGTTAGGCCAGCTAACAAGTGGGCCGCAATCAACCTATGTGTTCAACCAGCTAACTAGTCAGCTGACTCGTCATCCAAGTTAAGTCACCTAGCTTACTCGTTAACAAACTAGTTTAGTCAGATAATATACTAATTTACTAACTAGTTACAACAGTTAGATACCTCGTTAACCAACTCGTTAAATCAGCTATCTATCTCGTTAGCCAACTAGTTGTCAGTTAATTAAGTATGCTAGATAAATAGCTAGCTAGTTAAGCCAGCTAGGTAAGTCAGCTAGCTCACTAATTAGCTAACTATTTAAGACAGCTACTTAAGCCTTCTATCAAAGTAGTTAGCTAATTAGTTAAGTCATCTAGTTATTCAGCTAGTTAAATAGTTAGCTAAATTTTTAATTCAGGTACTTAAGTCAGCTAGCTATCTAGTTGTCAGCCAGATAAGTCAGCTAGCTTAGTAGTTAAGTCAACTAGGTAAGTAAGGTAGTTAAGTGAGATTTCTAACACAGTCAGCTGGTTAAGACAGCTAGCTTGCTAGTTAGCTAATGGGATAAGTCAGCAGGTTGAGTCAGGTAGTAAGCTTGTAAACTGAAGTGTTAAGTCAGCTGGTTAAGTCAGCTGGTTAAGTCAGCTAGCTAGCTAGTTAGCAAACGGGTTGAGTCAGCTTGTTGAGCAGGCTAGCTAGCTAACGAGTTAAGTCAGCTGGATGAGTCAGATAACTAGCTAGTTAGCTAAGGAGTTAAGTAACCTGGTTGAGTCAGCTTGCTAGCTTGTTAGCTAACGAGTAAAGCCAGATAAATAAGAAAGCTAGCTAGCACATTAGATAATGAGTAAGCTAACTAGCTAGCTAGCTGGTTAAGTCAACTGGCTAGCCAGTTGACTAACTAGTTAAGTCACCTAGATAAGTCAGCTCACCGGCCAACAAG
>NW_007257971.1:2054-3184 GCF_000164805.1 Carlito syrichta | reverse complement strand
TAAGTCAGCTGATTAGCTAGGTAATTCAGTTAGCTAAGTCAGATGGCTAGTCAGTTAAGTCATCTAGTTAAGTCAGCTGGCTTCCGTGAAGGTTACTAGGTAGTTAGATAATTAAGTCAGCCGGCAAGCCAGCGGGATATGTAGGTAGGTAGCTAGTTAAGTCAGCTGGCTAGCCATCAGGCGTCTAATTATGGCAGCTAGTTCAGTCACCTGGCTATTCATGTGTCTAGCTAGGTAGCTAGCTAGTGAAGTGTGCTGGCTATCCAGGTGGATACTTTGTTAAGTCAGCTAGTTAAGTCAGCTGGTTAGGCTGCTGGCTAGCTCGGTAGCTAGGCAATTAAGTCAGCTGGCTAGCAAGCTGGCTAGCTAGTTAATTCAGCTAATTAAGTCAGTTGGCAAGCCAGCATGCTATCTAGTTAGTTAGCTAGTTATGTCAGCTGTCTAGCCAGCTGTCTATATATTTAAGTGACCAAGTTATGTCAGATGACTAGTCCCCTGGCTACCTAGGTAGCTTGCTATTTAAGTTAGTTGTCTAGACAGCAGGCTAGCTAGATAACTCACCAAGAAATTCAGCTGGATAGCCAGCTGGTTAGCTATGTAGCAAGCTAGTTAGTTCAACTGGCTAGAAAGCAGGCGATCTAGGTAAGTCAGCTACTTAAGTCAGCTGGTTAGCCGACTGGCTAGCTAGGTGGCTGGCAAGTTAAGCAGGCTGATAAGTAGTCTGGTCAGATAGGTGGCCAGCTAGTTAAGCTGACTGGCTAGTCGGTTGACCACCAGGGTGGCTGGCCAGTTAAGCCGGCTGTCTATCCCAATGTCCAGCCAGGTGGCTGGCTCTTTAAGCCAACTGGCTAGACCCCTGACCAGGCCACCAGCTAGCTCGTCAGCTGCCTAGGCAGCTATCCAGTCAGGTAGCTAGCTATTTAAACAAGCTGTCTAGCTGTCTAGACAACAAGGTAGTTAACTAGTTAAGTCAGATGGCTAGTCAGCTAGCCAGTCAACTAGCTAGTCAACTAGTTAAAACAGGTAGCTAGCCAACTAGTAGTTGAGTCAGCTAGCAAGTCATCTAAATATTCAGCTATCTTAGGTCAGCTAGCTACTCAGGTTCCTAGTCAGCTTGCTAGTTAAGTCTG
>NW_007257971.1:0-921 GCF_000164805.1 Carlito syrichta | reverse complement strand
AAATAGTTAGCTAACTATTTATTACAGGTAGTAAATCAGCTAGCTAACTAGTTGAGTCAGCCAGTTAAGTCAGCTAGCTAAGTAGTTAAGTCAGCTAGCTAAGTCAGCTAGTTAAGTCAGCTTCCAATTTAGTCAGTTGGTTAAGACAGCCAGCTAGCTAGTTAGCTAAATAGTTAAGTCAGCAGGTTGAGTCAGGTTGTTAGCTAGTTAGCAAACTGGTTAATTCAGTGGGTTGAATTAACCAGTTTGTTGACTAGCTAGTTTGTTAACTAGCTAGCTAATTAGCAAATGGGTTGAGTCAGCTACTTGACTAGGCTAGGTAGCTAGTTAGCTAATGAGTTAAGTCAGTTGGATGGTCAGTTAGATAGCTAACGAATTAAGTCAGCAGGTTGAATCAGCTAGGCAACTCTTTAGCTAATGATATAAGTCAGATGATTAACTCACCTAGCTAGCATGTTAGATAACGACTAAGCTAACTAGTTATTAACTGGTTAAGATAGCTAGCCAGCAAGGCAGATTATTTATATCAACTCTTAGCTAGGTAACTACCTAGTTAGCTAACTATTTAAGTCAGTTGGCTAACTAGGTAGCTAGCTAGTTAGCTAAGTATTTAAGTCAGCTGGCTAGCTAGGTAGTTGCTAGTTAAGTCAGCTACTTAAGTCAGCTGGCTAGCTAGGTAGCAAACTAGTGGAGTCAGTTGGTTAGCCAACTCTATAGCTGGTTAATACACCTAGTTAAGAAAACTGGCTAGCCAACTGGTTAGGCAGGAAGATAGCTAGTTAAGTCAGCTAGATAGCTACTGGGCTAGATAGTGATGTCAGTGAGTTAAGTCAGCTGGCTAGTCAACTGGCTAGCTGGTTAAGTCAGCTAGTTTAGTCAGGTGTCTAGCCAGCTGCCTAGGTAGGTAGCTAGCTAGATAAG
>NW_007257970.1:0-10313 GCF_000164805.1 Carlito syrichta | reverse complement strand
AGATGGCTAGCCTGCTGGCTAGATAGGTAGCCAGCTAGTTAAGTCAGCAGGCTAGCCAGCTGACTAGCTGGATAAGTCAGCTCGATAAGTCATCTGGCAACCAGCTAGCTAGCAAGGTATGTCAGGAAGTTAAAACAGCTGGCGTGCCGAGCTTGGTGGCTCAGCCTGTAATCCCGTGCCTTTGGGAGGCTGAGGTGAGTGGATTGCCTGAGCCCGCGGGTTCGAGACCCGCCTGGGCAGGCGAGACCTCATCTCTACAATAAATCAAAAAATTAGCCGGGCGTGGTAGCGCACGCCTGTAATTCTGGCTACTCAGAAGGCTGAGGAGGAAGGATCGCCGGAGCCCAGCAGGTCGAGGCTGCTGTGGCCGGGAGCGGCCACTGCACTCCAGTCTGGGCGACAGAGTGAGACTCCAACTCAAAAAAAAAAAAAAAAACCAGCTGGTAAACAGCTGACTAGTTAGTTGTCAACTCATTAAGACAGGTGACTATCCATGTTGTTAGCTAGTTAAAAAGCTAGTTAAGTCAGATGGCTAGCCATCTGGCTATATAGTTATTCAACCTAGTTAAGTCAGTGGGCTAGCTAGAAAGCTACCTACATTTGTCAGCTAGTTATGGCAGATAGGTAGCTAGTTAAGTCAGCTAGTTAAGTCAGCTGGCTAGCTAGATAGCTTGCTAGATAGCTAGCTGGTTAAGCCAGGTAGATAAGACTGCTGGCTAGATAGGAAACTAGCTGCTTATGTCAGCTAGTTAAGTCACCTTGCTAGCTAGTTAAGTCAGCAAGTTAAGTCAGCTGGATAGCCAGCTGCCTATCTGAGTCGCTACCTAGTTTAATCAGCTGGCTAGCCAGTTAGATAGTCAGTTAAGTAACCTAGTTATGTCAGCTCACTAGCCAACTGGTTACCTAGGCACCTAGGTAGATAAGTCAGCTGGAAAGCCAGCAGGATACATAGCTAACTGGTGAAGTCAGTTGGCTATCCAGCTGGCTAGCTAGGTGCCTAGGCAGTTGAGTCAGCTAGTTAAGTCAATTAGTTAAGTCAGCTGATTAGACACCTGGCTAGCTAGGTAGCTAGCTAGTTAAATCAGCTGGCTAGCCAGCTGCTTAACTGGTTAAGTCAGTTAGTTAATTCAGCTGGCCAGTCAGCTGGCTAGCTAGTTAAGTAAGTGAAGTCAGCTGGCTAGCCAGCTGGCTAGCTGGTTAATTCAGCTCATTAAGTCAGCTGACCAGCTGGCTGGCTAGCTAGGATGCTAACCAGTTAAGTCAGCTAGTTAAGTCAGCTGGTTAGCTTGGGAGCTATATAGTTAAGTCAGCTAGTTAAGTCTGCTGGCTAGCTAGTTAAGTCAGTTAAGTTAATCAGCTGGCTATCCAGCTGCCTATCATTGTAACTATCTAGTTAAGTCAGCAGGCTAGCCAGCTGGTTAGCTAGTTAAGTTACCTAGTTATGTCAGTTGGCTAGCCAACTCGCTAGCTAGTTAAAAAGCTTGTTTACTCAGATGGCTAGACAGCTGCGTAGCTAGTTATTCCAGCCAGTTAAGTCAGCTTGTTAGCAAGGTAGCTAATTAAGTCAGCTAGTTATGATAGTTAGCTAAGTAATTAAGTCAGCTAGTTAAGTCGGCTAGCTAGCTAGATAGCTAGGAAGGTAGCTAGCTATTTAGTTCAGGTAGTAAAGTCAGCTCGCTATGTAGGCAGCTTGCTAGTTTCATAAGCTAGTTAAGTCAGCTGGCTAGTTAGATAAGTTAGCTAGTAAGTCAGCTGGCTAGCCTTCTGCCTAGCTGTGTAGCCAACTAGTATAGTCTGCAGGCTAGCCAGCTGGGTAGCTAGTTAAGTCACCTAGTTAAGTCAGCTCGCTAGTCAACTGGATATCTAGGTAGCTAGTTATGTAAGTCAGCTGGCAAGCCAGAGGGTTACATAGGTAGCTGATTAAGTCAGCTGGCTAGCCTGCTTTCTATCTACTGATGTCAGGTAGTTAAGTCAGCTGGCTTGACTAACGAGTTAAGTCACATAGTTGAGTTAGCTGGCTAGCCAGCTAGCTAGCTGGTTAAGTCAGCTAGTTAATTCAAGTGGATAGTCATCTGGGTAGCTAGGCAGCTAGCTAGATAAGTCAGTTGTCTAGCCAGCTTGCTTGCTGGTTAAGTCAGCTAGTTAAGTCAGCTGGCTAGCAACATTGTTATGTAGGTAGCTAGCTAATTAAGTCTGCTTTCTATCCGGCTGGTTAGCTAGATAAGTCAATTTTTTAAGTGAGCTGGCTAGCTGTCTGACTAGCTAGGTGTCTAGCTAGTTAAGCCAGCTGGCTAGCCGGATGGCTATCTAGTTAAATCAGCTAGTTAAGTCAGCTAGACAGCTGGCTGGCTAGCTAGGTTGCTGGCAAGATAAACCAGCTGGTTATCAGACTGATCAGGTAGTTGGCCTGCTAGTTAAGCCGACTGTCAAGCCAGCTGACCACCAGGGTGGCTGGCTTGTTAATCCAGCAGGCAATTCGACTGCCCAGTCATCTGGCTGCCTATTTAAACTGATTGGCTATCCAGTTGGTTAGCCCACTAGCTAGCTAGCTGGCTGCCTAGCCAGCTAGACAGCCAGGTATCTAGCTTGTTATAACAACTGGCTAACCATCTAGCAAACCTTGGAGCTAGTTAGTTAAGTCAGTTGGCTCTCCAGCCTGACAGCCAACTAGCTAGTCAGCTAGTTAAGTCAGCTATCTAGCCAGTTACCTAGTTAAGTCAGCTAGCAATTCAACTAAGTATTCAGCTACCGAGTTAAGTCAGCTAGCTAGTCATGTTGCTAGTCAGCTAGTTAGTTGAGTCAGCTAGCAAGTCAGTTAGCTATTCAGTTAGACAGTTAAGTCAGCTAGCCAGCTAACTAGCCAGTTAGCAAGCTAGTTAAGTCAGCTAGTTAGACAGCTAGATAGCTTGTTTGCTAGCTAGTTATGTCAGCTAGATAGCCAGCTAGCTAGTCAGCTAGCTAGTTAAGTCAGGTAGCAAATCAGCTAGGTACTAAACTAACTAGTTGGCTGGCAACTCAGTTAGCTGCTCAGCTAACTAGTGGGCTTGCTCACTTTCCATCACTTCAGGTAACTAGTCGGCTCACTCACCTGACAACTGTTCAGCAAAGTAGTCAGCTCACTCACCAACCAACAGGTCACATAACTTTTCGGCTCACTCTCAGGCCAACATGTCAGCTAACTACTTGGCTTTCTCACCAGCTGACTAGCTAAGTCAGCTCACCAGTCGGCTTGCTCACCAGTTGATTAGTTAAGGTAGCTCACCCATCGACTCACTGGCTGGACAGCTTGTTAAGTCAGCTCACTGGTTGGCTCAATCTTCAGTCGACTAGTTAAGTCTTCTGAGCTGTTGAGTCACTCGCCAGCTGACTAAATTCAGCTTACCAATCAGCTCACTAGCCGGCCAATTAGTTAAGTCAACTGACCATTCGGCTCACATGCTGGCCAACTATTTAAATCAGGTGACTAGTCGGCTCACTCACCAGATGACTAGTTTAATCAACTGACAATTCGGCACACTCACTGGCCGACTAGTTAAGTCAGGTCACCTGTCGGCTCATTTGCAAGCCACCTAGTTAAGTCAGCTAACTGGTCAGCCTACTAATTGGCCAACTTGTTGAGTCAGCAAACCAATCAGCTGACTAATCGGCCACCTTTTTAGCTGATATGTTATCTCAGCTAACTATTCAGCCGACTAGATAGGTCAGCTAACATGTCGGCCTACTAATCGGATGAGTACTTAGTTCAGCAAACCAGCATGCCAACTAGTTAAACAAGCTAACTAATGGGCCAACTCGTCTGTCAATTATTTGACGCAGCTTACTAGTCAGCCAAGTAATCGACCAATATGTTAGGCCAGCTAACAAGTGGGCCGCATTCAACCTATGTGTTCAACCAGCTGACTAGTCAGCCGACTCATCATCCAACAAGTTAAGTCACCTAGCTTACTCGTTAACAAACTAGTTTAGTCAGATAATATACTAATTTACCAACTAGTTACAACAGATAGCTAACTCGTTAACCAACTCATTAAATCAGCTATCTCTCTCGTTATCCAAATAGTTAAGTCAGTTAATTAAGTATGCTAGATAAATAGCTAGCTAGTTAAGCCAGCTAGGTAAGTCAGCTAGCTCACTAATTAGCTAACTATTTAAGACAGCTACTTAAGCCTTCTATCAAAGTAGTTAGCTAATTAGTTAAGTCATCTAGTTATTCAGCTAGTTAAATAGTTAGCTAAATTTTTAACTCAGGTACTTAAGTCAGCTAGCTATCTAGTTGTCAGCCAGATAAGTCAGCTAGCTTAGTAGTTAAGTCAACTAGGTAAGTAAGGTAGTTAAGTTGAGATTTCTAACACAGTCAGCTGGTTAAGACAGCTAGCTTGCTAGTTAGCTAATGGGATAAGTCAGCAGGTTGAGTCAGGTAGTAAGCTTGTAAACTGAAGGGTTAAGTCAGCTGGTTAAGTCAGCTAGGTAGCTAGTTAGCAAACGGGTTGAGTCAGCTTGTTGAGCAGGCTAGCTAGCTAGTTAACTAACGAGTTAAGTCAGCTGGATGAGTCAGATAACTAGCTAGTTAGCTAAGGAGTTAAGTAACCTGGTTGAGTCAGCTAGCTAGCTTGTTAGCTAATGAGTAAAGCCAGATAAATAAGAAAGCTAGCTAGCACATTAGATAATGAGTAAGCTAACTAGCTAGCTAGCTGGTTAAGTCAACTGGCTAGCCAGCTGACTAACTAGTTAAGTCACCTAGTTAAGTCAGCTCACTGGCCAGCAAGTTAGCTAGGTAGTTAGGTAGTTAAGTCAGCTGGCAAGCCAGCAGGCTATGTAGGTAGGGAGCTCGTTAAGTCAGCTGGCTAGCCATCCAGCATCTAGTTATGTCAGCTAGATAGCTAGCTAGTTAAGTCTGCTGGTTAGTCAGCTGGCTACTTCATTAAGTCAGCTAATTAAATCAGCTGGCTAGCCTGCTAGCTAGATAGAGAGCTAGTTAAGTCAGATGGCTAGCCAGCTGGCTAACTAGTTAAGTCAGTTAGTTGAGTCAGCTGACTAGCCAGGTGGCTATCTGGTTAAGTCAACTAATTAAATCAGCTGGCTATCCAGCTGTTTACCTAGGTAGCAAGCTAGATAAATTAGCTGCTATCCAGATGACTAGCTAGTTAAGTCAGCTACTTAATTCAGCTTGCTTCCCATCTGGCTAGCTATGTAGATAGCTCGTTAAGTCAGTTGGTAACCTGCTGGCTAGCTGTTTAAGTCAGCTAGTTTATTCAGCTGGCCAGCCAGCTGGCTATCTAGTTAAGTCAGCTGCCTAGCCATCTGGCTAGCTGCTTAAGTCAGCAAGTTATGTCAGCTGCCCAGTCAGCTGGCTAGCTAGGTAGCTAGCTAATTAAGTCAGCTAGTTAAGTCAGTTGGCTAGCTAGGCAGATAACTAGTTAAGTCAGCTAGTTAAGTCAGCGGGCTACCTAGTTCAGTAAGTTTGTTAAGTCAGCTGGCTAGCCAGATGCCTATCCGGATATATATCTGGTTAAGTCAGCTGACTAGCTAGTTAAGTCACCTAGTTAAGTCAGCTCGCTGGCCAGCAGATTAGTTTGGTATTTAGATAGTTAAGCCAGCTGGCAAGCCAGTGTGCTATGTAGGTAGGTAGCTAGTTAAATCAGTTGACTAGTCATCAGGCTATCTAGTTATGTCAGCTAGTTAAGTCAGGGGCTTTGCAGCTGTCAGGGTAAGTACACACCTAGTTAAGTGTGCTGGCTAGCCAGCTGGCTACTTAGTGATGTCAGCTAGTTAAGTCAGATGGCAAGGCTGCTGGCTAGCTAGGCATCTAAGCAATAAAGTCAGTTGGCTAGCCAGTTGGACAGTAGTTAATTCAGCTAGTCTAGTAAGCTGGCTAACCAGTTGAGTAGCTAGTTAAGTCAGCATGTTAAGTCAGTTGCCTAGCCACATTGCTAGCTAGTTAAAAAGCTAGTTAGGGCAGATGGGCAGCCATCTGGCTTGCTAGTTATTTCAGCTAGGTAAGTCAGCTGGCTAGCTAGGAAGCTGGCTAGTTAAGTCAGCAAGATATGTCAGTTATCTTGCTAGTTAAGTCAGCTATTAAGTCAGGCAGCTATATGATACCTAGCTAGGTAGCTAGCTAGTTAACACAGCTAGTTAAATCATCTGGCTAGCCAGATAGCTAGCTAGATAATTCAACTAGTTAAGTCAGCTGACTAACTAGTTAATTCAGATAGATAAGTCAGATGGCTAGTCAGGTAAGTCATTTAGTTAAGTCAGTTGGTCGCCAAGAAGGTTACCTAGGTAGTTAGATAATTAAGTCAGCCAGCAAGCCAGCGGGATATGTAGGTAGGTAGATAGTTAAGTCAGCTGGGTAGCCATCAGGCGTGTAACTATTGCAACTAGTTCAGTCAGCTGGATATTCAGGTGTCTAGGTAGGTAGCTAGCTAGTTAAGTGAGCAGGCTATCCAGGTGGATACTTTGTTAAGTCAGCTAGTTAAGTCAGCTGGCTAGCGTGCGGGCTAGCTAGGTAGCTAGTCAATTAAGTCAGCTGGCTAGCAAGCGGGGTAGTTAGTTAATTCATTTAATTAAGTCAGTTAGCAAGCCAGCATGCTATTTAGTTAGCTAGTTATGTCAGCTGTCTAGCCAGCTGTCTATATATTTAAGTGACCAAGTTATGTCAGATGACTAGTCCCCTGGCTACCTAGGTAGCTTGCTATTTAAGTTAGTTGTCTAGACAGCAGGCTAGCTAGATAACTCACCAAGAAATCAGCTGGATAGCCAGCTGGTTAGCTATGTAGCAAGCTAGTTAGTTCAACTGGCTAGAAAGCAGGCGATCTAGTTAAGTCAGCTACTTAAGTCAGCTGGTTAGCCGACTGGCTAGCTAGGTGGCTGGCAAGTTAAGCAGGCTGATAAGTAGTCTGGTCAGATAGGTGGCCAGCTAGTTAAGCTGGCTGGCTAGTCGGTTGACCACCAGGGTGGCTGGCCAGTTAAGCCGACTGTCTATCCCAATGTCCAGTCGGGTGGCTGGCTCTTTAAGCCAACTGGCTAGACCCCTGACCAGGCCACCAGCTAGCTAGTCAGCTGCCTAGGCAGCTAGCCAGTCAGGTAGCTAGCTATTTAAACAAGCTGTCTAGCCGTCTAGACAACAAGGTAGTTAACTAGTTAAGTCAGATGGCTAGTCAGCTAGCCAGTCAACTAGCTAGTCAACTAGTTAAAACAGGTAGCTAGCCAACTAGTAGTTGAGTCAGCTAGCAAGTCATCTAAATATTCAGCTATCTTAATTCAGCTAGCTACTCAGGTTCCTAGTCAGCTTGCTAGTTAAGTCTGCTAGTTACCCAGCTAGCTAGTCAACTTGATAGGTAAGTCAGCCAGCCAGCTAACTAGCCAGTTACATAGCTAGTTAAGTCAGCTAGCTAGACAGCTAGATAGTTTGTTTATTAGCTAATTATGTCAGCAATATAGCCAGCTAGCTATACAGTTAGCGAGTTAAGTCAGCTAGCAAATTATTTAGTTACTTAGCTAACTAGTTGGCTAGCAGCTCTGCTAGCTGGTCAGCTATATAGTGGGCTCCCTCACTTTCCATCAGGTTAGTTAACAAGTAGACTCGATCACATGCAAACCGGTCAGGAAACTAGTCAGCTCGAACGCCAGTCAACAGGTCAAGAAAATTGTCCGCTCTCTCAAAGGCCAATAGGTCAGCTAACTAGTTGTTTGCCCACTAGCCGACTAGTTAAGTTAGCTCACAGGTCGGCTTACTCACCAGCCAACTGGTTATGGCAGAGCACAGGTAGGCTCATTCTCCATCCAACTAGTTAATACAGTTGACCACGTGGCTCACTTGTGGGTGACTAGTTATGTCAGCTCACTTTTCGGTTCACTCTTTGGCCAACTAGTTAATTCAACTAAACTGTCCACCTACTAGCCAGCCCACTAATTAAGTAAGCTACCCATCGGCCAACTAGTGAGCCAACTTGTCAGCCGACAAGTTAGGTCAGCTAATTAGTTGGCAGAATAGTTAGGTCGGCTAAGTAGTCGGCCAACTAGTCTGCCGAGTAGTTAGGTCAGCAAACTAGCCAGCCAACTACTTAACCAAGCTAACTAGGGGGCTAACTCATCAATCCACTAGTTAACCCAGCTAAATAGTCAGCCGACTAGTCAGCCAGCTTTTAAACACAGCTAACAAGTGGCCGAGTAGTCAGCCAACGTGTTACACCAGTTAAATAGTCAGCCAACTAGTCAGCCTACAAGCTAAGCCACATAGTTAACTCGTTAACCAACTGGTTAATTCAGCTACTTAACTCGTTTACCAGCTAGTTAAAACAGTTATCTAACTCATTAAACAACTCGATAAGTCAGCTAGTATCTGATTAGCCAACTAGTTAAGTCAACAATGTCAGCTAGCTAAGTCAGAGAGTTCACTAGTTAGCTAACTATTTAATTCAACTACTTAATCTTCTACCTAACTAGTTAGCTAATTACTTTAATCAGCTGGTTATTCACCTAGTTAAATAGTTAGCTAACTATTTATTACAGGTAGTAAATTCAGCTAACTAGTTGAGACAGCCAATTAAGTCAGCTAGCTAAGTAATTGTCAGCTAGCTAAGTCAGCTAGTTAAGTCAGCTCCAATTTATTCAGTTGGTTAAGACAGCCAGCTAGCTAGTTAGCTAAATAGTTAAGTCAGCAGGTTGAGTCAGGTTGTTAGCTAGTTAACAAACTGGTTAATTCAGTGGGTTGAATTAACCAGTTTGTTAACTAGCTAGATTGTTAACTAGCTAGCTAATTAGCAAATGGGTTGAGTCAGCTACTTGACTAGGCTAGGTAGCTAGTTAGCTAACGAGTTAAGTCAGTTGGATGGTCAGTTAGATAGCTAACGAATTAAGTCAGCTGGTTGAGTCAGCTAGGCAGCTCTTTAGCTAATGATATAAGTCAGATGATTAACTCACCTAGCTAGCATGTTAGATAACGACTAAGCTAACTAGTTATTCGCTGGTTAAGATAGCTAGCTAGCAAGGCAGATTATTTATATCACCTCTTAGCTAGGTAACTACCTAGTTAGCTAACTATTTAAGTCAGTTGGCTAACTAGGTAGCTAGCTAGTTAGCTAAGTTAAGTCAGCTGGCTAGCTAGGTAGCTGCTAGTTAAGTCAGCTACTTAAGTCAGCTGGCTAGCTAGGCAGCAAACTAGTGGAGTCAGTTGGTTAGCAAACTCTATAGCTGGTTAATACACCTAGTTAAGAAAACTGACTAGCAAACTGGTTAGGTAGGAAGATAGCTAGTTAAGTCAGCTAGATAGCCACTGGGCTAGATAGTGATATCAGCGAGTTAAGTCAGCTGGCTAGTCAACTGGCTCACTGGTTAAGTCAGCTAGTTTAGTCAGGTGTCTAGCCAGCTGCCTAGGTAGGTAGCTAGCTAGATAAATCAGCTTGCTAGCCAGCAAGATAGTTGTTCAAGTCAGCTAGTTAACTCAGCTGGCTAGCCTGCTGGCTACATTGATAGCTATCAAGTTAAGTGAGGTGGATAGCCAGCTTGCTAGTTTAAGTCAGTTAGGTAAATCTGCTGGCTAGCCAGATGGCTAGATAGGTACCCAGCTATTTAAGTCAGCTGTCTAGTCCGCTGACTAGCTGGTTAAGTCAGCTAGTTAAGTCACCTGGCAACCTGCATGGTAGCTAGTTAAGTCAGCACATTAAGTAGGTTGACCCTACATCTGGTTAGCTAGCTAAAAACTTAGTTAATTCAGATGGCTATCCATCTGTCTTGCTAATTATTTTAGCTAGTTAAGTCAGCTGGCCAGCTAGGAAGCTGGCTATATATCAATCTAGTTATGGCAAGTAGGTAGCTAGTTAAGTCAGCTAGGAGCTTCAGCTGGCTAGCTAGATCGCTAGGTTTGTAGCTAGCTAGTTAAGTCAACTGGCCAGCCAGCTGGCTAGCGAGTTAAGTCAGCTAATAGAGTCAACTAGCTAGCTAGTTACATCAATTAGTTAAATCAGCTGGCAAACCAGCTGCCTAGCAGGGTAGCTAGTTAGTTAATTCAGCTGGCTAGCTAGGTGGCTACCAAGTTGTCACCTAGTTAAGTCAGCTTGCTGGTCAGCAGTTTAGCTAGGTAGTGAGGAGTTAAGTCAGCTGGAAAGCCAGTGGGAAATGTAGATACGTAGCTAGTTAAGTCAGCTGGCTTGCCATCAGGCTAGATAGTTATGTCAGCTAGTTAAGTCAGCTGGCTATATAGCTGTCTAGCTATGTAGTTAGCTAGTTAATTCTGCTCCCCAGTCAGCTAGCTACTTCGTTAATGCAGCTAGTTAAGTAAGCTGGCTAGGCTACTGGCTAGCTAGTTATCTAGG
>NW_007257969.1:2167-9960 GCF_000164805.1 Carlito syrichta | reverse complement strand
GCTAGTGATGTAGTCGAGATAAGTCAGCTGGCTAGCCAACTGCCTAGCTGGTTAAGTTAGTTAGTTTAGTCAGCTGTCTTGCCAGTTGGCTAGATAGGTAGCTAGTTAGATGTCAGCTTGATAGCCAGCAGGATAGTTGTTCAAGACAGCTAGTTAAGTCAGCTGGCTAGCCTTCTGGGTATGTTCATAGCTAGCAAGTTAAGTTAGGTGGCTAGCCAGCTGGCTAGCTTAAGTCAGCTCGGTAAGTCATCTGGCTAACCAGCTGGCTAGATAGGTAGCCAGCTAGTTAAGCCAGTTGACTAGCCAGTTGACTAGCTGGTTAACTCAGTTAGTTATGTCAACTGACAACCAGCTGGCTAGCAAGTTAAGTCAGCAAAATGTCAGCTGGCAACCAGATGGCTAGCAAGTTAAGTCAGCTAGTTGTCACCTGGCAACTGGCTGGCTAGCTAGTTAAGTCAGCACATTAAGTCAGTTGGATATCCGGCTGGTTAGCTAGTAAAAAAACTAGTTATGCCAGATGACTAGCCATCTGCCTAGCTAGTTATTTTAGCTCGTTAATTCAACTGACCAGCTAGGAAGCAAGCTATATAAGTAAGCTAGATATGGCAGCAAGGTAGCTAGTTATGTCAGCTACTTTATTCAGCTGACTAGCCAGATAGCTAGTTAGGTAGATAACTAGTTCAGACA
Source organism: Carlito syrichta (assembly GCF_000164805.1). Taxonomy (NCBI): domain Eukaryota; kingdom Metazoa; phylum Chordata; class Mammalia; order Primates; family Tarsiidae; genus Carlito; species Carlito syrichta. The sequence goes on along the minus strand of NW_007257969.1, from coordinate 9,273 downwards.
GGTGGCTAACCAGCTGACTAGCTGTTTAAGTCAGCTAGTTAATTCAGCTGTCCAGACAGCTGGCATGCTAGTTAAGTCAGCTAGTTAAGTCAACTGGCTAGCTAGTTAAGTCAGTTAGTTAAATAGGCTGCCTAGCAGGGTAGGTAGCTAGTTAAGTCAGCTGGCTAGCTAGCTGGCTAGCAAGTTAAATCACCTAGTTAAGTCAGCTCGCTGGCCAGCAGTTTAGCTAGATAGTGAGGTAGTTAAGTCAGCTGGCAGGCCAGCAGAAAATGTAGGTAGGTAGCTAGTTAAGTCAGCTGGATAGCCATCAGTCTATCTAGTTTTGTCAGCTAGTTAAGTCAACTGGCTCTATAACTGTCTAGCTAGGTAGCTAGCTAGTTAAGTCTGCTGGCTAGCCAGCTAGCTACTTCCTTAAATCAGCTAGTTAATTTAGCTGCCTAGGCTACTGGCTTGCTAGTTAGCTAGATAATAAAATCACCTGGCTAGACAGCTGGTCAGCTAGTTGACTCAGCTAATTTAGTCAGCTGGCTAATCAGCCGGCTAGTTAGTTAATTCAGCTCGTTAAATCAGTTGTTTAGCCAACTGTCTATCTAGTTAAATAGCTTGTTACAATGCATGTGTAGCCATCTGGCTCGCTAGTTTTTTCAGCTTGTTAATTTAGCTGGGTAGCTAGGCAGCTAACTAGTTAAGTCCGTTTGATATGTCAGCTAGCTAGCTAGTTATGTCAGCTAGTTAAGTCAGCAGATATATGATAGCTAGCTTGTAGCTAGCAAGTTGAATCAGCTAGTTAAGTCAACTGACTTTCTAGGTAGCTAGCTAGTTAAGTCAGCTGGGTAGCTAGTTAAGTCTTTTAATTAAGTCAACTGGAGAGCCAGCTGTCAAGCAGGATAGCTAGCTTTAAGGCAGCTCGCTAGCCTGCTTGCTAGCTAGTCAAGTCACCTACTTAACTCAGCTCACAGGCCAGCAGGATAGCTAGGTAGTTAGGTAGTTAAGACAGTTGGCAAGGCAGCAAGCAAAGTAGATAGGTAGCTAATTAAGTCAGCTGGTTAGACATCTGGCGTCTAGTTATGTGAGCTAGTTAAGTTGGCTAGCTGTCTAGCTGTCTATCTAGGCAGCTAGCTAGTTAAGTCTGCTGGTTAGTCAGCTGTATACTTCGTGAAGTCAGCTAGATAAGTCAGCTGGCTAGCCTGCTGACTAGCTACATAGCTAGGCAATTAAGTCATCTGGCTATCCAGCTGACTAGCTAGGTAGTTAGCTTGTTATGTCAGTTGTCTAGTCAGCTTGCTAGCTAGTTAAGTCACCTAGTTAAGTCAGCTGACTAGCCAGTTGTCTAGCTAGGTAGCTTGCTAGTTAAGTCAGCTAGATACTACTGGCTAGCTAGAAAAGTCACCTAGTCAATTCATCTGGATAGCCAGTTGACTAGCTATGAAGCAAGCACGTTAATTCAGCTGGCTAGTTAGCAGGACAGCTAGTTAAGACAGCTAGTTAAGTCAGGTGTCTCACCAGTTCTCTATCTAGGTCGTGACATCGTTAAGTTTGTTGCCTAGCCAGCTGGCAAGTTAATTAAGTCAGCTAGTTAAGTCACTTGCTATCCAGGTGGCTAGAGAGGTAGAGAGCTACTTAAGTCAGATGGTTAGCCAGCTTGTTAGCTAGGTAGCTAGCTAGTTATGTCAGCTGTCTAGCCAGCTGGCTAGCTATTTTAGTCACCTAGTTAAGTCAGCGAACTAGCCATCTGCCTCCCTAGGTAGCCTGCTAGTTAAGTCAGCTGGCTAGACAACTGGCTAGCTAGATAAGTCACCTAGTTAATTCAGCTGGATAGTCAACTAACTAGCTATGTAGCAAGCTAGTTAATTCAACTGACTGGAAAGCAGGCCAGCTAGTTAAGACAGCTAGTTGAGTCAGTTGGCTAGCCAGTTGACTGGCTAGTTAGTGACCTAGTTAAGTCAGTTGGTTAGCCAGCTGGCTAGGTAAATAAGTCAGCTAGTTAAGTCAGCTGGCCATCCAGGTTGCTAGAGAGCTAGAGCTCTAGTTAATTCAGCTGGCTATCCAACGGGATATCTAGTTATGCCAGCTAGTTTAGTCACCAGACTAGTGAGCAGTCTAGCTCGTTAATCAACTAGTTAAGTCAGGTGGCTAACCAGCTGAATAGCTAATTAATCACGTTGTTAACCCAGTTGACTAGCCATCTCCCTAGCTATTTAAAACCTAGTTAATTCAGATGGCTAGAACAGCAGGCTAGCTAGTTATTTTAGCTAGTTTTGTCAGGTGGCTAGCTAGGTAACTAGCTAGTTAAGTCAACTAGTTATGTCAGCTATCTATCTTGTTAAATCAGCTAGTTAAGTTGACTTTCCAGCAAGATATCTAGCTAGGTTTCTAGCTAGTTATTTCAGCTAGTAAATTCAGCTGGCTAGCTAGGTAGCTAGCTTGTTAAGTCAGTTAGTTAAGTCAGCTGGCTAGCTAGTTATGTCAGCTGCCTAGCTGGGTATCTAGCTAGTTAAGTCAGCGGGACAGCCACCTGACTAGCTTGTTAAGTCATCTAGTAAACTCAGCTCGCTAGCCAACTTGTTAGCTAGGTAGCTAGGAAGTTAAATCAACTGGTAAACCAGCGGGATATGTAATTAGCTATCTAGTTAAATCACCTGTCTATCCATTTGGCTAGCTAGAGCTGTCAGTTAGTTAAGTCAGCTAGCTAGCCAGATGGCTAACTCGCTATGTCAGCTTGTTTAGTCAGCTGGCTTGCCAGCGGGCTAGCTGGTTAAGTCAGCTCGTTAATTCAAGTGTATAGACAACTGGCTATCTAGGTAGCTCGCTAGTTAAGTCAGCTTGCTAGCCACCAGACTAGCTGGTTAAATCAGCTAGTTAAATCAGTTTGATACCTACCTGACTAGGTAGGCAACTAGCTAATTAAGTCAGCTGGCTAGCCAGCTGGCTAGCTAGTTAAGTCAGCGAGTTAAGTGAGCTGGCTAGCCGGCTGGCTAGGTAAGTGGCTAGCTAGTAAAGACAGTTGGCTAACCAGATGTCTACCTAGGTAAATCAACTAGTTAAGTCAGCTGGTTAGACAGCTGGCTAGCTAGGTGACTGGCAACTTAAGCCACCTTGTTAGCAGGATGGTAAGGTAGGTGACCAGCTAGTGAAGCTGGCTGACTAGCTGGCTGACCAGCAAAGTGATTGGCTAGTTTAGCCAGCTGGCTATCCCAATATCCAGCCTGCCAGCTGTCTATTTAGCCCAGTAGCCTAGTCAGATGGCCAGCCCTCTAGCTAGCTAGCCGGTTGCCTAGCCATCTAGCCATCCAGGTAGTTAGCTAGTTAAGACAGGTGAATAGCAGTGTAGCCAAACAGTTGTAGCTGTGTAGCTGGTTAAGTCAGCTGGCTAGCCAGCGAGACAGCCAACTAGCTTGTCATCTAGTTAAGTCAGCTAGATAGCCAGTTAACTAGTTTAGTCAGCTAGCAACACAGCTAACTATTCAGCTAACTACTGAAGCCAGCAAGCTAGAGAGTTAGATAGCTTGTTTGCTAGCTAGTTATGTCAGCTAGAAAGCCAGCTAGCTAGTCAGCTAGCTCGTTAAGTCAGCTAGCAAATCAGCTAGTTACTTAGCTAAGTAGTCAGCTAGCAACTTGGCTAGCTGGTGAGTTAACTAGTGGGCACCCTCACTTTCCATCAGGTCAGGTAAATAGTAGGTTTGCTCACCTGCCAACTGGCCAGCAAAATAGTGATTTTGCATGCCAGCCAACAGGTCAACAAACTTGTCAGCTTGCTCGCAGGACAACAGGTCTGCTAACTAGTTGGCTCACTCACCAGTCGACTAGTTAAATCTGTTCACTGGTCGACTCACTAGCCGGCGGACTAGTTATGGCAGCACATGCGTCAGTTTACTCACCAGCAGACTAGATAATTCAGATGACCAATCGACTCTACCACTGGCCAACTAGTTAAGTCAGGTCACCTGTCTGCTCACTTGCTGGTCGACTAGATAAGTCAGCTAAACTTTCGACCTACTATCCGGCCAACTTGTTAAGTCAGCTAACCTATTGGCCGATTAGTGGGCCAACTTGTCAGCTGACAAGTTATGTCAGCTAAATAGATAACTGTCTAGTTAGGTCAGCTAACTAGTCAGCCAACTAGTCGGCCAACGAATTAGGTGAGAAAATTATCCAGCCAAATACTTACCTGAACTAACTATGGGGGGCCAATTAGTCAGCCAACTATTTAACCAAGCTAAATAGTAGGCCGATTAGTCAGCCAACATGTTAAGACAACTAACAACTTGGCCGAGTAGTCAGCCTATGTGTTAAACCAGCTAGCTTGTTGGTCAACTCGTCAGCCAACAAGTTGTCTCCTGGCTAACTCGTTTGCCAACTAGTTAAGTCAGCTATTTAACTCATTTAACAACTAGTTAAAACAGTTATCTAACTCATTAACCAACACGTTAATTCAGCTAGCTATCTCGTTATTCAACTAGTTAAGTCAGCTATCTAAGTGAGCAAGCTAATTAGCTACCTAGCTACGTAATGGTAGCTAAGTCATCTAGCTCACTAGTTAGCTAGTTATTTGTCAGCTACTTAAGCCTGTTACCAAAATAACTAGCTAATTTATTAAGTCACCTTGTTATTCAGCTAGTTAAAGTTAGCTAATTATTTAATTCACGAAGCTAAGTCAGCTAGCTAACTAGTTAATCAGCCAGTTAAGTCAGCTAGCTAAGTAGTTAAGTCAGCTAGCTAAGTCAGCTAGTTAAGTCAGCTTCTAATTTAGTCAGCTGGTTAAGACAGCAGCTGGCTAGTTAGCTAAAGGTTTAAGTCAGCAGGTTCAGTCAGGTAGTTAGCTACTTAACTAAAGGGTTACATCAGCTGGTTGAGTCAGCTAGCTAGCTAGTTTTCAAGCGGATTGAGTCAGCTGGTTGAGTAGCCAAGCTAGCTAGTTACCTAACGAGTTACATCAGCTGGATGGTCAGCAAGCTAGCTAGATAACTATCGAGTTAAGTCAGCTAGATGAGTCAGCTAGCCAGCTCATTAGCAAACAAGATAAATAAGATGATTAAGTCACCTAGCTATCACGTTAGATAACGATTAAGCTAATTAGTTAACTAGCTGGTTAAGTCAGCTAGCTAGCAAGGAAGCTTACTACTTAAATCAGCTTGTTAGCTAGATAGCTATCTAGATAGCTAAGTATTTAAGCCAGCTGACTAACAAGGTAGCTAGCTAGTTAGCTCACTATTTAAGTCAGCTGGCTAGCTAGGTAGCTGCTAGTTAAGTCAGCTACTTAAGTCAGCTGGATAGACAGCTGGCTAGCAAAGTAGCGAGCTACTTAAGTCAGTTAGCTAGCCAGATGGCTAGCTGGTTAATTCAGCTAGTTAAGACAGTTGGCTAGCCAAATGACTATGTAGGAAGCTAGATAATTGACCCAGCTAGATAGCTACCAGTCTAGTTAGTGATATCAATGAGTTAAGTCAGCTGGATAGCCAACTGCCTAACTGGTTTAGTCAGTTAGTTTAGTCAATTGTCTAGCCAACTGACTAGGAATGTAGCTAGCCTATGTCAGCGTGTTAGCCAGCAGGATAGTTGTTCAAGACAGCTACTTAAGTTAGTTTGCTAGTCTGCTGGCTACATAGATAGCTTGCAAGTTAAGAGAGGTGGCTAGTAAGCTTGCTAGATTAAGTCAGCTAGGTAAGTCAGCTGGGTAGCCAGCTGGCTAGATATGTAACCAGCTAGTTAAGCCAGCTGGCTAGCCAGCTGACTAGCAAGTTAAGTCAGTCAGTTAAGTGAGCTGGCAACCAGCTGGCAAGCAACTTAAGTCAGTTAGATAAGTCAGCTGGCAATTAGCTGGCTAGCTAGATAAGTCAGCTCATTAAGACAGTTGGCTCTACAGCTTGTTAGCTAGTTGAAAAGCTAGTTAAGTCAGTTGACTAGCCATCTGGTGAGATAGGTATTTCAGCTAGTTAAGTCAGATGGCTTGCTAGAAAGCTAGCTATATTAGTCAGCTAATTTTGGCAGCTATGTAGCTAGTTAAGTCAGCTAGTTATTTCAGTTAGCTAGCTAGATAGTTAGCTAGATATCTAGCTAGTTAAGCTAGCTAGATAAGCCAGCTGGCTAGCTAGGTAGACTAGCTGCTTAACTCAGTGAAGTCAGCTTGCTAACTAATTTAGTCAGTGAGTTAAGTCAGCTGGATAGCCAGCTGGATAGCCAGCTGCCTAGCTGGGTTGCTACCTAGTTAAGTCAGCTGTCTAGCCAGTTACGTAGCTAGTTAAGAAACCTAGTTAAATCAGGTCACTAGCCAGCTGGTTACCTATGTACCTAGGTAGATAAGTCAGCTGGCAAGCCAGTGGGATATGTAGCTAGCTATCTAGTGAAGTCAGCTGGCTATCCAGCTGACTAACTAGCATCCTAGGCAGTTAAGTCAACCTGCTAGACAGCAGGCTAGCTAATTAAGTCACCTAGTTATGTCAGATGACTATACAGCTGTCTAGCTAGGTAGCTACATAGTTAAATCAGCTGTCTAGCCCACTGGCTAGCTAGTTAAATCACCTAGTTAGGTCAGTTGGCTAGCCAGGTGGCTAGCTAGGTAGATTGTCAATTTAGTCAGCCGGCTGGAAAGAAGGCTAGTTAGTTAAGTCACTCATTTTAGTCAGCTGGCCAGTCAGCTGACAAGCTATATAGCCAAATAGTTCATTCAGCTGACTAGCAAGCAGGCCAGATATTTAAGTCAGCTAATTAAATCACCTATGTAAGTCAGCTAGCTTTCCAGCTAGCTAGCTAGGTAGAGAGCTAGTTATGATAGCTGTCTAGCCAGCTATAGCCATAGTTATTTCAGCCGGTTTAGTCAGCTGATTAGCCAGCTGGCTGACAGGTTAAGTCAACTAGTTATGTCAGATTGCTAGCCAGCTGGCTAGCTAGGAAGAAAGCTAGTTAAGTCAGCTGGCTAGCCTGCTGGCTAGCTATTTACATCAGCTAGTTACTTCAGCTGACTTCCCAGCTGGCTAGCTAGGTATCTAACTAGTTAAGTTAGCTAGCTAGCCACCTGTCTAACTGGTTAAGTCAGCTAGTTGATTCAGATGACCAGTCAGCTGGTTGGTAGTTAAGACAGCTAGTTAAATCAGTGGGTCAGCCAGCTG
>NW_007257969.1:1672-2033 GCF_000164805.1 Carlito syrichta | reverse complement strand
GGCTAGCTTGTTAAATCACATAGTTAAGTCAGCTCACTGGCCAGCATGTTAGCTAGGTATTTAAATCAGTTGGCAAGCCAGAGGGTTATGGAGTTAGGTAGCTAGTTAAGTGTGCTGGCTAGCCATCAGGCTATCTAGTTATGTCAGCTAGTTAAGTCAGCTGGCTATCAATCTGTCTAGCTAGGTTGGTAGCCTGTTAAGTCTGCTCGCTAGTCAGCTGGCTACTTCATTAATTCAGCTAGTTAAGTTAGCTGACTGGTCTGCTGGCTAGCTAGGTAGCTAAGAAATTAAGACAGCTGGATAGCCAGCTGGCCAACTAGTAAAGTCAGCTAGTTTAGTCAGCTGGCTAACCAGCTGTCTA
>NW_007257969.1:0-478 GCF_000164805.1 Carlito syrichta | reverse complement strand
TGAGCTGGCTAGCCGGCTGGCTAGCTAGGTGGCTAGCTAGTTAAGCCAACTAGCTAGCTGAATGGCTATCTAGTTAAATCAGCTATTTAAGTAAGTTTGTTAGCCAGCAGGCTAGCTAGGTGGCTGGCAAGTTAAGCTGGCTGGTTAGCAGGCTGCTCAGGTAGTTGGCCCACTAGTTAATCCAGCTGGCTAGCTGGCTAACCAGCAAGGGTCTTGGCTAGCTAATACAGCTGATTATCCGACTGTCTAACCAGCCAGATGGCTACTTAAGCTGGCTGGCTAGTCCCCTGGTTAACCCACTAGCTAGCTAGCCGGATTCCTATCCAGCTATCCCCCCATGTAGGTAGCTATTTAAGCCAGCTGGGTAGCCATGTATACAACCAGTTAACTAGTTCGTTAAGTCAGTTGGCTAGCCAGCTATCCAGCAAAGTAGCTAGTCAGCTAGTTAAATCAGCTAGCTAGCCATCTAGCTCCTTAA
>NW_007257968.1:1289560-1297816 GCF_000164805.1 Carlito syrichta | reverse complement strand
CAGCTGCTGGAGAGGGTGTGGTGAAAAGGGAACACTTCTACACTGTTGGTGGGAGTGTAAACTAGTGCAACCTCTGTGGAAAGCAGTGTGGCGATTCCTAAAAGCTCTAAAAATTGACCTTCCATATGACCCTGCAATCCCCCTACTGGGAATATACCCTAAAGAACACAAATCACTCTATAAAAAAGATACCTGCACACGTATGTTTATCGCAGCATTGTTCACAATAGCAAGAACCTGGAAACAACCATGCTGCCCATCAAAAGAGGACTGGATTAAAAAAATGTGGTACATATACACGATGGAATACTACGCAGCCATAAAAAAGAACAAAATCATGAATTTCGCTGCAACCTGGATGGAACTAGAGTCTATAATACTGAGTGACCTCTCACAAAAACAAAAATCCGAATATCACATGTTCTCACTCATATAATGGACCTTGAACATCCAATGCAATACTATGAGAAAATGACTGATGGTACTGGGAAACTATGGGGGGGAGGGGGATGGGATTAACAGTAGCAAATATCTGTTGGGGGATGGGAAAACACTTCTTATCTACAGGGTGCCTGAATGAAACGTCATTGTACACCTACCCTTAACTGTACCCCACAAAACCATAATAAAAACTACTGATTAATGAAAAAAATAAAAATAAAAAAAAATAAAAGTCAAACATACTCTAAGGGGCAGTCCATCTATCTCAATCCTAGTCTCATAAAGCTTGTCAAGGTGCCCTAATTGCTTCCTCTGCCCCTGCAGCCCCTTCCAGCAAATACTTCTACCTTGCCTGGCAGGTAAGTGTGGCCACCAGGCCTCTGCCATTTCAGAAACCCATTATCCACTTTTCCTCGGGAGTCCAGTTTCATGGTAGTATCTACTCCCATCAACCCCACAGGGCATCTCAAAGACACCTGATTTACCTTGTTGCCTCTGGACTGCCTGGGTATAGTCATATGGTGGGTTCTCAAGTCTTAGATAATAAATTCATTCTCAGGCCGGGTTCGGTGGCTCAGCCTGTAATCCCAGCGCTTTGGGAGACCGAGGTGGGTGGATTGCCTGAGCCCGCGGGTTCGAGACCCACCTGGGCAACTTGGCAAGACTTCCTCTCTACAATAAATCAAAAATTAGCCGGGTGTGGTAGCACGCGCCTGTAGTTCCAGCTACTCGGAAGGCTGAGGCGGAAGGATTGCCGGAGACCAGCAGATCGAGGCTGCGGTGGCCAGGAGCGGCCACCGCACTCCAGTCTGGGCAACAGAGTGAGACTCCAACTCAAAAATAAATAAATAAATAAATAAATCCATTCTCGCAGTCCTCTCTCCCTGGGCCTTACAACCACTTCTTCAACACTGTGTCAAGGAAGTTCTGGCATCTTCACCTAATTGTCATGTGCAAGTTTCCTATTCAAGGTTTTCAAGGTGTTCAGGCTCATCCTCCCAGCGTCCCCAACCCAGGGTCCCACTCTTTTCCTAATGAGGCCATGAGCTTGACAGGAGATTATTGAGGCTGCACATTCAGCCTCCTTTGGCAGCTCTGTCACCCTTACCACAAGGTGAGGCGATGAGCCTGATTTTTTAGCAGTTAGCCCTGAAGTTTCAGGAGATGAGTCTTCTGAAACACTGCCATACAGCTCCCCAAGGCTTGTTTATATCTAAACAGCTGCAGGTACACGTACAGCCATAGCTACCCTGGGCCTAATATTTTCTTTTTGGCAAAGTTTCATGCTGCCAGGCACAATGGCTTAAGCCTGTAATCCCAGCACTTTGGGAGGCTGAGGTGAGAGGACTGCTTGAGTGCAGGGTTCAATATCAGCCTGGACAACATGACGAGACCTTCTCTCTACAATAAATAAAAAAATTAGCCGGGCATGGTGGTGAATGCTTGCAGTTCCAGGTACGTGGAAGGCTGAGGCAGAAGAATCGCCTGAGCCCAGCAGGTCGAGACTGCAGTGGCCGTGAGCATGCTGCTGCACTTCAGCCTGGGCAACCGTGAGACTCCAACCCAAAATAAATAAATAAAAAAAATCTGGCATACCACATATTTCCTTTTTGTCCTCCTCCTCCTCCTCCTTCTTCTTTTTTTTTTAAGAGACAAAGTCTTGCTTTGTTGCCCAGGTTAGAGTACAGTGGCGTGATCATAGCTCACAGCAGCCTTGAACTCTGGGCTCAAGTGATCCTCTCGACTTGGCCTCTCAAAGTGCTAGGATTAGGCATGTACTACCACACCCAGCCCAATAAAAGCTGGCTTACTCAACTTTTTTTTTTTTTAGAGATGGTGGGGGTGCGGTCCATGTTGCTCAGGCTGGTTGCGATTCTCCTGCCTTGGCCTCCCAAAGTGCTGGGATGACAGGCATGTGCCACCATGCCCAGCTCAAACTAACTTTTTTTTTTTTTTTTGAGTCGGAGTCACCTTCTGTCATCCAGGTTGGAGTACAGTGGCATGTTCACAGCCACCACAGCCTTGACCTGCTGAACTCAGGCGATTCTTCCACCTCAGCTTTCTAAGTAGCTGGAACTACAGGTGCGTGCCACCATGCCTGGCTAATTTTTTGATTTATTGTAGAGATGAGGTCTCACGAAGTTGCCCAGGCTGAACTCGAACCCCTGGGCTCAGGCAATCCTCTCACCTCCACCTCCCAAAGTGCTGGGATTACAGGCGTGAGCCACCGCACCAGGCAACATTTCTTATAACCATCCTTGCCTCCATACCAATCAAATGCCACAGGCACCTTGTTTACCTGCCCAGTTTCATCTTCCCTCTGCACCTTAGCCCAGTTAACTACAGGTGAAAAACCTCAGTCATGTTGATGCCACTTCATGCCAAGAGTTATCACGAACCACTTACCACTATTTACAGTGTCCCTATGCCACTTACCACTAGTTACAGTGTCCCTATTGCCATCAGAACAGTAAGTAATCCAATTTCACATCCTTTCCTAAGAGTCTTCTTTCCAGATTCGCTCTTGGGACCAGCTGTCCCAGGAGGCAAGTGGTGTGGTCATGAAGTCAGGTCAGGAGGAATCCCAAGCAGAGCTGGTCACCACAGAGGTAGCGGCTAGGGCAGGACAGGTCCAAAGCCCTGGAGGCAAGTGAGACCAAGAGGCTCTGATGTAGCATTACAAGATGTCCAAACCAAAGGCATATTATAGATTTTCTTTCCAAGCTGAGCTTCCTCCATTTGCATTTATGGATGTGATATGATGGATAGGTCTGGTCCTCATTCTGACATCTTACTTCCTGTTACGCTTTTTTCTCTTAAGAGCTTCATCCTTTTTTTTTTTTTTGGTGCCATTTGCTCTGTGGTGTGTATGTGATTTCTGCAGGCCATTCCACTTGCACTGGTGGCACCTGGCATGCTATTCCTTCTGGAACCACCAGACGTAAGCAGGAAAAGATGTGTCGGATACGCCAAGGTGTGATCTGGGGCATAAAACCCAAGACTCCACACACAAATACACTCCATGTTTGTGTTGTGTCTTCCATAGGAACCCTGATAAATTCTATTTTGTACAAGACCCATCAAAAGATAGACAAAAGAAAGGTTGGTGTGTTTGCAATTATAAGGACAGCTTTAGCAAGGACATGTCACTTTGTGTCTGGTACCAGATAAGTCAGCACTGTGGGATGCAGGGTCTTCCTACACCAGGATGGCTGGCAATAACTTAATTACAGGTGAAAAAACTATGGGCCACATGAATCTATCCCACCAGACCCAAACTAAATGTATTCCGCGTCAACTTCCCGTCACCCATATCCCATTCCACCCTCACGTGAACGAAGCAAAGGAGAATTCTGGGCAAAAAGAGATAGTGATCTTAACCGATTGAAGCAAAATCACCTTACCTGTGAACATTTTACCAGAGCATATGTGTACATAAACACATTGTGAGGTCCCTCTAACATCTCAAACTTTCTATAAAAATTTTGTTTTACCTGGGCGCAGTGGCTTATGTCAAAAGGATTGCCTGAGTCCAGGGGTTTGAGACCAGCCTGGGCAACTTGGTAGGACCTCGTCTCTACAATAAATCAAAAAATTAGTCAGTTGTGGTGGTGCACACCTGTGGTTCCAGCAACTTGGAAAGCTGAAGTAAAAGGATCACCTGAGCCCAGCAGGTGGAGGATGTGGTGGCTGTGAGCGGTCCACTGCACTCTAGTCTGGACGACAGAGTGAGACTCTGACTTGAAAGGAAGGGAGGGAGGAAGGGAGAAAGAAAGTTAGTTTGGTGATCAAGATACCAGAGCAAGGAGAGTTGGCTGTAGCAATCAAAAGTTGTTCATCTAAGATGACCTGATATTGTCTGTGGTGTACCTCATGTTTTATAGACATTAATAAACTGCAAAATAGTTGTGGAAAAGTCCAACAAAGTTTTGGGGTTTTTTTCTTCATGAAGATTGGGGCTTTTAGGAAATATTAACTATCGGGCCAGGCGCAGGGGCTCATGCTCGTAATTCCAGCACTATAGGATGCTGAGGTGGGAGGATCAGCTGAGGCTAGAAACTCAAGACCAGCCTGGCTAACACAATAAGACCCCTTCTCTAAAAAAAAAAAGGAAAAAAAGAAAGAGCCAGGCTCGGTGGCTCAGCCTGTAATCCCACGCCTTTGGGAGGCTGAGGTGAGTGGATTGCCTGAGCCCACGGGTTCGAGACCCACCTGGGCAGCGAGACCTCATCTCTACAATAAATCAAAAAATCAGCCAGGCGTGGTAGCGAATGCCTGTAATTCCGGCTACTTGGAAGGCTGAGGCGGAAGGATCGCCGGAGCCCAGCAGGTCGAGGCTGCGGTGGCCGGGAGTGGTCACTGCAGTACAGTCTGGGCGACCAAGTGAGACTCCAACTAAAAAAAAAAAGAAAGAAAGAAAGAAATGTCAAAACCTTTCACAAAAAAAGTTTCTTCTGTTCCTTTGGGTTCCCTTGCTTTGCTGGTGCCTATCTACAGATTGTGCTGAGGTGGTGAAGCTTAATAAGCAGGAAAACAACTCTTCCTTCCTAAGAAAGCATTGAGGGCCAGGCTCGGTGGCTCAGCCTGTAATCCCAGCAATTTGGGAGGCTGAGGTAAGTGGAATGCATGAGCCCATGGGTTCGAGACACCCCCCCCAGGGGCAACTTGGCGAGGCCTCGTCTCTACAATAAATCAAAAACTAGCCGGGTGTGGTAGCGTGCGCCTGTAGTTCCGGCTACTTGGAAGGTTACTTGGAAGGTTGAAGCGGAAGGATAATGTTGGAGCCCAGCAGGGCAAGGCTGCGGTGGCTGGGAGTGTGCCACTGCACTCCAGTCTGGACAACAGAGTGAGACTCCAACTCAAAAAAATAAAGCAAGCATTGAGAACAGCTCTGTTCAATAGAACTTTCTGCGATGATGAAAATGTTCTGTATCTGCACTGTCCAAGATGGTAGTCACTAACTACAAGTTGCTACTGAGTACTTCAACTGTGGTTAGTGAGACTGAATTTTAAATTTTATTTAGGTTTAACTAGTTAAAATTAAAATTTAAATAGCCTCACGGGATTAATGGCTACCTAACACAGAGGGCAGTGCAGACTTGGAGGCACCGTGAGAGGACCATGACACAGAAAGGGGAAAGAGGCAGAAGGCATGCCAGCAGGTGGCTGTGAGCAGCTGGAGAGTTTCGAGGAGAAGTCAAAGGACAGTTCTGCCCAGGGGGCTTCCCAGCAGTGCTTTTCCTTGTCCTTCTGAGATAGGGATCTGGCAGGACTAGTTTCCCAAAGGTCACAAGACCCAGACCTCACTGACAAGAGGGGATGTGGTAGAAAGACCAGCCAAAGCCAGCTGAGATCAACTAAGACCAAGAGGTGTTGAAAGTGACCTCTGCTTGTCCTTCTTGCTCATTGTATGCTGATCATAATACTTTGGCATGCTAAGACACTCTCACCAGTGCCATGACAGTTTACACTTACCATGGCAACTCCGGGAAATTACTCTATATGTTTTTTTGTTTTGTTTTTTTGAATTGGAGTCTCACTCAGTCACCCAGATTGGAGTGCAGTGGCCGCTCCCGGCCACCGCAGCCTCAACCTGCTGGGCTCTGGTGATCCTTCCGCCTCAGCCTTCCAAGTAGCTGGAACTACAGGCACGTGCTACCATACCCGGCTGATTTTTTTTTTTAATTTATTGTAGAGATGAGATCTTGCCTGCCCAGGGGGGTCACGAACCCGTGGGCTCAGGCAGTCCACTCACCTCAGCCTCCCAAGGCGTGGGATTTCAGGCTGAGCCACCAAGCCCAGCTCTCTATATGGTTTTAAAAGGGGAGGCGACCACAGAGTCTGTAATCCCAGTCTTTGGGAGACCAAGGAAGGAGGAAGATCACATGAGCCCAAGAGTTTTGAGAACAGCCTAGGTAACATGGAGAGATCACGTTACTACCAAAAATTAGTCAGGTGTGGTGGCATGCTACTGTAATCTTAGCTACTCGGCAGGTTTAGGTGAGAGGATCGCCTGAGCCCAGGAGGCCAAGGTTGCAGGGAGCTGTAATCCTTAGGTGAGAGGATCACCTGAGCCCAGGAGGTCAAGGCTGCAGTGAGCCGTAATCCTGCCACTGCACTCCAGCCTGGATGACAGAGTGACTCAAAAGAGGGGGTTACCTTCCATTCTGGGAACTCCCCACCCTCTTCTTGGAAAACCAAGAATAACTCACTCCTTGCCTAGCACATAATCAAGAGATAGCTATAAAGATAAAAGTCAAGCCATGTGTGGCTGTTCTTCCTATAGACCAGCATAGGCTGCTCTACCTAATGGAGTAGGCTGCCCTCTGTCATTTCAATACATTTGTTTTCATTGTCCTACTGAATCCCAGCGATGTGCGTGGACCGCCCTGCCTATGGACTAGCCATCTTTGTTTCTCTGTTTCTCTAATAAACTTACTTTTCTTCTTTTGCTTACAGCTTGTGCTGGAATTCCTTCCTGAACAAAGCCAATAACCCACTTGGTCTCGAGCTGAACTACAATTCTGGGTTTCATCTTCATTATCTTCCTTCAAAACTCTGGCGGAACTCCAACCTTGGAGTCCTCTGGCCTGCATCACTTCTGTCTCAGACATGTACTGAGCAGCAGTCAGGTAGGCCAGACAGGAGCTGGGGCTGACTAATGCATTAGATACAATGCCTAGTACCCAAAATAGGGTTTTTGTTTATTTGAGTCAGAGTCTCACTTTGTCACCCAGGCTGGAATACAGGGGCGTAATCACGGCTCACCGCTGCTACAATCTCCTAGGCTCAAGTGATCTTTTTGCCTCAGCCTCCCTCCCCCAGTAGCTAGGATTACAGGCGCACACCACCACACCCAGGTAGTTTTAAAATTTTTTGTAGAGAGTCTTACTATGTTTCCCAGGCTCGTCTCGAACTCCTGGGCTCAGGTGATCCAGCCACTTCGGCCTCCCAAAATGCTGGAATTACAGGCGGGAACCACCCTGTCTAGCCCCTTAATACTTTTAAGGCTTATGAAAATGTTTTAATATTTTAAAAATCAGAATTAAAAAAATTTTAGTCTGAATAAAATGTTTTAATATAATAATGAATTAGCATATTCACCTTTACATTAACCTGGTGGCAAAACATAATCCCCCCCAATTTTTTTAATAGAGGAAAGGACCCTTGAAAACAAAAGCGGCTAGGACCCAAAAAAAGTCCTAATGTGTGTTGGGGGGTGGGGGATGCTTGCTTCTCCCAACATTGATGCTCATCATGGACTCCCAGGCATCCGTCTGGCCACTTCACCTTTGAATGCTCCCACAGAGGGTACACCTGGCCTCCCTGAATGGGCCCACCTGCCCCAGGGCCTGGCACATCGAAGCCAAACAAGAGAACCAAGACAACCCAACAATTCTGCCGTCAGAGGAGAATCCTGCACCCAGCCTTGGGAAAACGCGCCAGCAGACTGGGCAAAGAGGATTGAGGGGACCAGGGAGGACCCGCGCCGGGAGAGGAAGGGCAACGCTATGTTCCAACCTGAAACCGAGAGAATTTTACAGAGGAAGAAGCACGGGCACGAGGTCGAGGAACTTGCCCAAACTCACCCAAATGCGATTCGAACTTCCGTTTGTCACTGATCTGACACCCCATGACTGAGGGAGGAGTCCCAGATCTCCCGCATCCCATCCTCCTCCCCCTCGCTGCGCACGGCCTGGCGAGCAGGAATGGGGCTCGGCCTCGTTAAGTCCCGCCCGGGCACGCCCTGGGCCGGGCGCGCCATTCCCGGATCTGCCGGCTGGGAAGTGCCGGCCTGCGGGCGTCCTCCGGGCG
>NW_007257968.1:1271651-1289540 GCF_000164805.1 Carlito syrichta | reverse complement strand
CCTGAGCCGCATCTACCAGGACGGCGCGCTCCGGAACAAGGCGGTGCAGAGCGCGCGGCTGCCCGGGGCCTGGGACCCCGCCGCCCACCAGGGGGAGGCCCCGCCGCGCCCCCGCCCGGGCTTGGAACCCCGCTCCGGGGGAGGGAGGTGGGATGCGATGCGTGTGGAGGCGGAATGGAATTGCCAAAGCCGACTCCGGCCTCCAGTCCCCTCCGCCCAGCGTCCCCGGCCACCCGCCCCGGCCCAGATCGGCTTAAAACTCCCCACTGTCCGCGTGCCTTCCGGAGAGGATCCCGACTCTCAAATGGGGTTCACGCCGATCTCCGGTCCGGCCCCACCCGCGACTACAAATTCCAGCCACCAGGCCACCAGGCCTCCAGACCTTTGCACGGACTTGCACCCTGCCCCAGAAGGGATGGTAGCCGCGCTGCGGCGCGAACAGCGGGTGGGAGTTGGCCTGGCCGGCCTGACGGAGGGCTCGGCCTGCCTACGATCCAGGTCTGAAGAAACCCTGGGGCCAGCCCTGCAGTCGCAGGGTTATGAGGACGGAGGGACCATTCCATTTGCAATTCCACTGAAAAATTACGCTGAGCGACACAAGCCAGCCACAGAAAGACAAATACTGTATGACCTTACTTACATGCGGAGTCTGAAAAAGTTGGACCATAGAAACAGAGTAGAGTGGTGGTTGCCAGGGGCTGGGAGGTGGAGGAAATGGGAGGATGCTGGTCAGAGGATACAAATGTTCAGTTATAAGAGGAACAAATTCTGGGAGTCTAACGTACAGCATGGATGGTGACGGATGTGTTCATTATTTTTATTGTGGTAAAGCATTCACAATGTGTACGAATATCAAATCATCACGTGGTGCACCTTGAATATGTACAGTCTTTGTCAGTTAAGGCAGGGCGAGATGGCCTGCAATCCCAGCAATTTGGGAGGCCAAGGCTGGAGGATTGCTTGAGCCCAGTAGTTCAATACCAGCCTGAGCAGCATAGTGAGACCTCATCTCTACTAAAAAAAATGAAAAAATAAAAATCAAGTATTAAAAAAAAGGGAGTTTCGCTTCCCATCCCCATCCCTCTCCCACTGTCATCCTTAGCTGTTCCCACCCCGCTCCCATTTCTGTGTTTCCAAAAAAGGAAGCCCCAGGTTCTGCTTTTATGAAAACTAGAATCAGGAAGCCAGGGGTCTAGTTCCCCTCAGTGAGGGACCCTGTGATCTTGGGCTAGTCCCCAAACTTTTGTCTTGGTTTCTTCTACCTCTGTCTAAACTGGCAATAACCATTTCCTTGAGATGCTGCCCAGGCGGATATGAATGAGAACAGGGATATGAAAGCATTTAAAACAGGTAGAAATGGAAGACAATTTATAGCCGCTTAGATGCCTCTCCCCATATTTAGCTAAATTAAAGATATTTAGTAAGCACTTGATAGTTTACCAAATACCTTCACATACATGATCTTGTGTCATCATCAGAGAAGCAGAGTGAAAGGGCTTCTCCCCACTTAGTAGATAAGACTGAGGCTGTGGTTACAGTAATTCCCAGTGGTCCTCCAGGAATGGGTTGTAGCTTGGTCCTAGGATGGCCTGACAAGGTTCTTCCTGCCCTCTGAGCAGTGCCCCAGCCTATGAGACCCCTGGAGGGAGGGAGGCCCCTACGTGGAAAGCACAGAGAAAAGAGCTACTCAGTACCAAGCCAGCTCAGGGTCAGTGAACAGGTGACACGTGATGGACTTTGCTGGGGACTGATGGAACTGGCCATCCCTTCCTTACCTCTCATCCCCAGGGGGAATGGTGTCCTGCTGGAGGGAGAACTCGTCGATGTATCTCGGCACAGCATCACGGATGCCCATGGCAGGAAGGTAAGGATGCTTCCTCTGTGGTACCCACCGGGCACTCCTTGTGCTGGGCTCTTCCGGTGTCAAGACTTGGGATCCAGCTCCTTCCTTGTTGGGCCCAGACAGCATGTGGGAAGCGGGTTGGGAGATCAGCAGCCAAGTGGGCCTACCAAGTGGAAAGGGAATCACGTAGGCTAGGCCAGCAGCAGACAGGGAGAGGGCCTGTGCTCCTGCCAGAAGAGCCTAGGTCACAGCTCAGAAGACAGACTAGGCCCTAAATCCAGTCCAGCCTGATTGTTAAGTCTGCATTGTGACACTAAGGCCTCCATGCCAATATCCTGGCTACCTTTGCCCCTCAGCCTCCTGGGGCCACGCCCGTTATCACCACCCCACCTCAGGTATCCATGGACACACCTGACGTTCACCATCTTTACTAGCCTGTGTCTCTTTTCTGAGCACTAATTCTGAATTTCTGCCACCCTTTCAAATAGCCCCCCTAGATGTGCTGACCTTGGTCTCTGAGCTGAGCTTGGTTTTTAAAAATGACCTCTTGAGAGGGACCAGAGGCCACGCACTGCATGGAGCCCGCTCTTCCCTCCTACACCCTGTGGGAACAGCCCCAGCTCCCAGCTTGTCACTATTTTCATGCCAAGAGATGCTCTGCTGCTCCCCCATCCCCTTAGCAGCAAGTCAACAGGTGGACAGACCAATCCAAGGCCCAGCAGGTCTGGCCAAGGGGGTTCAGCAGGATCCCCACACTGAGGTGGGGCCTGCCTGCCTCAGATGCCCTCAGACGGCCGGGGCGTGCACACAGTCCCTCTTCAAGCTTGCCTTCTCTGAGTTTCTCATCCTTGGTGATTGTGCAGTCACCCTCCCAGCTACCAGCCTGCATACCCTCACTCTCTCCTGCCCAACCCCCATGCAGGTAAGCAGTGCCAAGTCCTGCCGGGCTCCTTCTTTGTTCATTCCTCCCCCTCCCATCCCTTCCCTTCCTCTGTCCACGTCTGCTCCCTCAGATGGCCCCTCAGCCTGTCCTGATAAAACCTTGTGTCCACTCTCCCGCCTTCTCGCAGCCCCCAAAGCTCATCTCTGCCCTGCTGCCAACTTGTTTCCAGAAAGACATCTCTGAGAGTCTTGCTGCTGCTCAGAAACCTTTCAGCCAGCCTGGGCAACACAGCGAGACCTTGTTTCTACAAAAAAAAAAAAAATTGCCAGTCATGATGGTGTGCCTCTGTAGTCCCAGCTACTAAGGAGGTTGAGGTGGAAGGATCGAGGCTATGGTGAGCTGTGAGCATGCCACTGCACTCCAGCCTGGGAAACAGAGTGAGACCGCGACTCAAAACAAGATTAAAAAAAAAAAAAACAACTTTCAAGAGTTCTTCTAATCTACCAAATAAAATCTAGACTCCAAATGCCAGCTCAAGGCCTGTCATAGACTACCACCTGCCTTTCCTGTCTGGGCTCCCAGAAGCTCTCCAGGCACCCTGCATTGCTCAAACATGCACAAGGCCTTTTTTCCCTTAAATATGTATTATATATATTTTTATAGAGTTAGGGTCTCACTATGTTGCCCAGGCTGACTTCAAACTCCTGACCTCAAGCAGTCCTTCCACCATGGCCTCCCTAAGTGCTGAGATTACAGGAGTGAGCCACCATGCCTGGCCTGCACACAGCCTCTTGACTTCTACTTTATGTACCTGTCCCAGCCTTTTAATCCTCTTTCTCCCCGTCCCTTCAAGCCTTCACTTTCCTTGTTTCTCCCAGGGAGTGGCCCCTTGCCTTCACTCTCTGGGCAATCTCCCCCACCTGCTTCAGTTAGAATGGTTGGCATTTATTGCACATCCCACGCCTGGCCCTGTGCTGGCTCCTCTACTGTCTTGCTGACCGTCTTACAACATTCTAGAGAGTAGACCTCACATAAGCCCTATGTGACAGGGGACACAGAGGCTCCGGAGGCTAGGAGTGATTTGTCCTTTTCCGGAAGGGCAGAGTGCTGCCCTCAGGGCTCCCTTTCGGTCCCTTTCCATGGCACCTTGACAGTGCCCACTCCTGCTTTCTGGTATCTGGGGTCCTCGTGCTTGACTTGGGGTTTTCTGTGTATACTTTCTGCCTCTGGCTGTGTGGCAGCCTTGGGCTCAGGCCCTGGGCCCGCCCTGTCATGGATATCTAGCGCCACTCATTGTGTGTGGCAGGTGCTCTGGTGAGCACGTGGATGAGTGACTATTTGGGTGGGGGCATCTGCCTGGTTTGAACATCTTCTGGAGCTGGGGAGGGCTTCTGGGAAGAGGGCGAGATTAGCAGGGCTGCAGTCGGAGCCCAAGTGTGCGTGTGTGTTGGGGGGTGAGGCGGCGCCCCTCACTCTCTATCTGCCTGGCCCCAGGAGCGCTACTATGTGCTGTATATCCAGCCCAGCTGCATCCATCGCCGTAAATTTGACACCAAGGGAAATGAAATCGAGCCAAACTTCAGCGCCACCAGGAAGGTGAACACGGGCTTCCTCATGTCATCCTATAGTAGGTATCCTCCACCCTTCCTTCCTCAGGGGCCTCCTATAGTGTGACCTGCCTTTCCCACCCGAGGCTCTTGGCCCCTGGAAAGTGTCTTCTTAGCATGCTTGGCCTTGGTGCTGGGGTCTGGCCTGAGGCTCCCCCAGCTGGACTCCTTCCTGGCTCCATTCATTAGGAGGGCCCCTATTGCCCTACCTCCACCCCAGGGGCCAAATTGGCCTTCCCAGCTCCTTCCCTGTATCTGGCAGAGTCATCCACAAACTGGGCTTTGGGCTCCAACTGCCTTTGTGCAGAGCCCAGGCCAGGCCTCCAGTGATCTGCATTCTACTTCCAGAATCCTTGTTTGGTTCTCAGGCTCTATCGTAGTCTATTTGTGCTGCTGTAACAAAATACTTTAGACTGGGTAATTTATACACAGAAATGTATTGTTTATAGTTCTGGGGGCTGGGAAGTCCAAGGTTAAGGCACCTGCAGATTTGGCGTCAGGTGAGGGCTTGCTCTCTGCTTCAAAGGTGGTGCCTTCTTCCTGTGTCCTCAGAAGGGCAAGGCAGTACCCTTCAACCTCTTTCGTAGTGGCACGAATCTCACCTGCTAAAGGTGCCACCTCTTAATTCTGTCACCACGTTTCAACAGATGAATATGGGGGACACATTCAGACCGTGATCTCGTTTCTCTTCCTGTTTTTCCTATAGTTGGGCCTTTTTGCTGTCTGACCCTGTGTGAGGTTTTGAGGGTGAGTGGGAATCTGTCATTCTTTTTGTTTGTTTGTTTTTTCTTTTTGAGACAGCTCACCACAGCCTTAACCTCCTGGGCTCAAGCAATCTTCCTGTCTTAGCCTCCCAAGTAGCTGGGACTACAGGTGTGCACTACCACACCCAGCTAATTAAAAAAATTTTTTTTTGTAGAGATGAGGTCTCCTTATGCTGTCTAGGTTGGTCTCGAACTGCTGGACTCAAGGAATCCTCCTGCCTCCGACTCCCAAACTGCAGGTATTATAGGTGTGAGCCACCATGCCTGACCGTGGATTCTGGCATTTTAGTCATTCATGCCTTCAGATGCTCATTGAGACTCTAAACATGTAGTGAGCATCTTCTGTGTTCCAGGCCTGGTGACAGGCCTGGTACCCTGTGCTGAGGGGTCCAGGGATGAACAAGACTAGGTCCTGCACTCGAGATGCTCCCAGCCTGGTAGTGGAGATGGACAGGCCTGTGACTGGAGCCCAGGGAGGGCATGGCCAGGACGCAGGCATCGTTGGAGATGTCATGGATGGGGGACACCAGTGCTGAATCCCAAAAGAAACGTAGGAGTCAGCTGGGTGCCAGAGCTTGAGGGTATTTCAGAGCTGGGGTGTCCAAGACCTGGGAGCTGAGGGGCTCCTGTTCGGGCATGGGAAGCCATGCAGTGTGGGCAGCAGGAGCTGGGGGGGCCCCTGAGGAGCTGAGCTTCAGCCGAGTGGCAGGTCAGTCCCGTAATGAGTGGTTTTAAGTGGGCACGTGATATGGTCCACTCTGTGTTTCAAAGTCCCTAGGGAGGTATGTGGACGGGAGACCAGGGAGGCCTGTGAGGAGGCTCTTCTGGTGACCTAGGACAGAGAAAAGAAGGTCAAAATTAAGGACCTGTCCGTGGGGTGGGCGGACTGGACCAACTCAAGCTCAGAGAGGAGTCAGGGGTGACTCCAGGAGTTGGGCATGGATGCCTGGCTGGGGATACAGGAGCCAGAGGAGCAGGCTTGGAGACAGAGTTCCATTCAGGATACACTGAGCTCACATTGCCAGTGGCATGTCCAGGAAGAGGTCCGCTGAGGACAGTTCTAGAACTTGGAGAGGGGGCAGAGCCGCAGCACAGTGAGCACTGAAGCTGTGGAAGAGACGAAGTCACCCAGGAAAGAAGTAGGCCTTGGAGGTTTTCTGGGGGCACAGCAACAAGGGAAGGCGGACAGGAGCCGCAGACCCTGGAGAGGTCTGGGAGGAAGGGGATGGAGTGATGTCCCTGAAGCCCAGTGAAGCCTGGGGGCAGGAGTGAGTCGCTGGCAAGGGCATCAGGTGCTGCCCAAGGCTCGGTGAGATTGGGAACATGGCACATCAAGGGGTTTGCCAACTAGCGCCCACGGGTGGCTCGGGTGGGGTGTGCTGGGTCAGGAGCAATGCGTGTCTAAGCCAGGATGCAGGATGACCAGGAGGTGGGGAGGGAGAGAGACGTCATCCAGGAGCGGGGAGAGGGACTGGAGCCCAGAAGGAAGAACTGCCTTGAGGCGGGAGGGGGCCATCTGTCCTTGAGAAGAAGGGAGGGAGAGGGTTTGTGTGGCCAGAAGCGAGCTGGTTGGTAGGCGGTGTGGAGGAGTGAGAGGCCCCACATGATGGCTTCTCACCTGCACAGAAGGTGACATGGTTTCTTAGGGGTGTGTGTTAGGGCAGAGAACTGAAGAGAAGGGGCATGGGGAACCGTGCTGTCTGGACAGTCGCAAGCCTCTTGGACAGAGCTTGGCCGAGATTCCATGCCATGAGTGGAATGTGGCCTGTAGCGTGTGTTCCTGACTGGCTGGGTGTTCTCCAGCAGAGTGCGGCCACCTGGGGTTGGTGTGCAGAAGGCAGCCTGCTGGGGTGTGGCAGGCCTTCGTGAGGTCCTCTAGCCCTGTGAGGTTGGGCTCATTCCGCAGTCTGGGAGCTCCACCTCCCCCAGCTCCCGCACCTGCAGATTTAGAGCTTGGATTCTTCCCTGAGCCCGTCAGCTCTGCCAGGGCCAGGAGAGAGAAGGGGACCAAAGTTCGCTTTTGGTTCCAGCAGACTCCACCCAAGCCAGGAAGATCCTGAGAGCCAGGAGAGAACCCTGCCTGGCCACTGGGATTTCAGTGGGAAGGCAGAATTGTGTGGGGATGGTGTGAATCCTGCCGCCTCTACTGCTGTGTGACCTTGAGCATACTACTTAACCTCTCTGAGCCTTGGTTTTCTCATCCATAAAATGGGCATAGTGAAGCCATATTAACACTCATTGAGGGTTTACCATGTGCCAGTTGAAAGGATTTCGGTGCCAGTAACGACTCTGCACCCGGCTGAGACCAAGAGATTTATTAAAGGGGCTGTTACAGAGAGGGTCTGTAACCGAGAAAAAGCAAGCACTAGGGAAATCGTGCATGAAGAAGCCGGAACCTAGGGCCTTTGTTGTCTCGTGTGGCTTTACCATGTTCGGTGCCATTTTGGGAGCCACCCCTCTGGCTGTTTCCTGTACCCTTCATTCCCACCTTTTCTGTTTCTTGGGGGGAGGGGCATCATTATTCTTTCTGGCTGCTTCCTGCTGGCCGGGGGCATTGTGGGGAATGGTGGTGGAAGGGTACAGAACCAGCCAGAACTGGGCCCCAAGATAGGCGCTGAAGGTGAAGATTTCTGAAGGAGAGAGTTTCAGGAAAGTTCTTTGTAAATGTAGAATGGCGACTTGTTCTGGCCATTCCTCCAGTGGGCACGAGGGCAGTAGTAATCAGCTGTCTTGGAGTAGACTGTGGAGGTAAATAGAGAACCTGGAAGAGAACATATCTAAAAGAAGAGTTAAGTGATGTTTAGGGACGAGGTGTTGACTCCTCTACTGGGACAAGATGATAACTGTTGAGTAATAGGAGGTTGAGGTTTTGATTTGAGAGTTCAGTTAAGCGTTGTTGGAGAAATTTAAAGATACATGGGGCTATTAAACAAAAACACAAATTCGAAAGAGGCAAGTGCCTCCCTTGTCAGCCATTAGAAGATCTAAGGCTTAAGGCTTGTCAGTTTTGTAAGGTGACCTGGGCTAACAAGCTGATTTGGCGTTATAAGGAGGCTAGAGACATTGTTGAAGCCTCTAATGCAAGCAAGTTGTAGTTTATTGGCTAGGTCTTGGGAGGAGGTAATGCTGTATGCTAGAGCCCTGCTGCCTAAGCCTGCTGCTGCCAGAGTAGAGGCAGGAGAGACTTCTGCGATTACAGGAAGAAAGACTGCCGTTTTGTAAGGGTGCCGTTGCACCAGAAGAAGAAGCCAGGTGGGGCATAGGTAACATTGACAAGTGATGGTTGAGTTGAGTATCACATTCTCACTCGTAAGCGAACCTTGAAAAATTATCATAATACAATAAGAAAGGGATTGGCAACAGTGGGAAACTGCCAGGGGAGGAGGAGGCGGGATTGGCAGTAGTGGGATTATGCCAGGGTAGGTGGGGACACACCTCATCAACAAGAGTATCTGCATAATGAACATTCGTATACCTAAACTCCAGTGAAATGTTGGGACGGGTGGAGTTGTTTTACCATTGAGGTGGGTTAAAATTAATAAGGGAAGGAGGGTTAGGCTGATGAACATAGTGCTGTAAGGGGTGAATTTTTATAAAAGACACTTAATAAGAATGAAGCTAGTTATGATGAGGAGGTATGTAATAGTCAACAAAGCTTTGGCTGGGGATGGCCAATTTGTAGGTGTTGACCAAGTAAGGAAGATGGCAATTAAACCAAGAAAGGAAAGGGGCCAAGGGTCACAGGGCTGTACTTGGGTTAAAGGTGATGAACACCTGGAATTTAGCTAGAATGTCCCTGCCCGTAAGAGGTACGGGACATTGAGGCAGTATCAAAAAGGAATGAGTGCCTGATCTTGTATCTGAAGATTTGCCTAGGGGGGATGGGATAGGCTGCTGTTTGTCCTTCAGTAGAATGTCTGAATGCTTGTTAATCGCTATAGTGAGGCCAAAAGACTGAGAATAAGCTACGTTTTTTTTAAGGTTTTTATAGGTATCTTTTATTTTTCACTCCTGTTCTTGGAAATATTTTTATAATCCTGGGAAATGGGGCGAAGATTTTTTTTTTTGTATCTACTTTCTGCTGAGATGGGGCCGTAGCAATGTTTTTACCTATTTATTTTTAAGGGCATGAACAGGAAATGGCAGAACCTTAAGCAAGTGCTATTTGGATCTAATAAAACATCAAGTGAGAGCACAGGCAAAGATAAATAAACGATGATGAAAAGAGTTATTGTCCCAAAAAACAATGTTGGAAAAGTGAAAGTTTCGTAAATTGTATATATTCATTAACATAAGTTGAAATATCTTTTTGTAAATTATCTATAGTTATATTTTAACAAGGAAATATAGCCACTTTGATAGAAAGTCTAAGAAAGATTGAAAACATTAGAGACATGTAGTTAGGTTATAGCTTAAACTGAGAATTTAAAACAGGTAAACATTGGCAAGAGAAAACAGTTTCCTTTGTTTTTATAATATGTCTGATATACTTTTATAACAAGTGATATATTAGAGAGTGAAGCCCAGGTTATTTTGCCACTCAACCTATGTTGGATTGTAATCCTTGTGCCTGGAAGGAGATTTTAAAGTTCGTTAGCAATTTGGCAGTACTGTTAGTGAAATTAATTTACCTGGCCTTCAGGCAACTTAGAAGAGGGTGGGGTAGGTATGGTTCCTGGAGCTTGCTGCTTATCTCACCCTAGAGACTGAATCAAGAACTTGAAGAGTCTAAGTACCAAAGTTTTTAAAAGCATGTTATAACACAAAATCACAGTAGTTATTGTAAAAGTTACTTATTTAGCCAAAATGATAGTCCAACGATTTTGAAAAGAAAAATCTCGCTCTTTTGTAACAAAGACAGTGGGGGGGCTAATTAAATTTTGTCTCTTTTTTCTCCCCTCTGTTATTTAAAGAAGAAAATTGTTTTGGAGATTGTTAATTAAGAAGCTCATGTTCTGGCCTTCGAGTAGCATGTTGGCCTAGCATCAGTGTAATTGATATTAATGGTAAATTTATGGAAACTTTTTGAAGCCTGAGTGTTTACAGAATTCCTTTTACTTCTTTTCACAAACTTTCACCTACCATGTTCAATAAACTCATACCATTTTTTGACATGCTTAAACCTTCTATTTTTGTTCTATACTTTCTTTAACCAGCCATTCTATTTATAGAACAAAAATGTACCATACAAGATTCTTTCCTATACAATTATTTATCTTTCCTTTATCCTTTCTTACTAAAACATACCTTACACCAACAACTTTCTTTACATTTTTCCTAACCTCAGAGCTCTAAACAAAGCAATAAGTTTATATACAGTGGAAGGGCTTAGATAGGATCCAATGTGGAACTATTAGGGAAATCCAAAGCTACACCAAAGGCACCCAAAAAGCACAGTGGTGATGGCTCAGGGTAAAGAATAATACGAGCTTTAATTTTTGTCATAATGTCCCTTCCCAATAATGGAGCTGGACACGTTGGCATAATAAGGAGAGAGTGTTGAAATATTTTATCTCCCAGAACACATGGAAGTAATGGCATAGTGAGGGGCCTGGATATAATGCCCTGTACCCCCACAACCAAAAGGGGTGAAGGAAGGAGTGGACCAGGAAATTTAAGTAGAGCTGAGCATGTAGCCCCCGTATTAATAACAAATGATATAACCCCGCCAGCTACTGATATTTCCACCCTAGGCTCGGTTGGTTTAATAGTTTGTTCCGAAGACATTGGGGCTACCAAGTTAGGGGCGAATCAATCTGACTGGAGCAAGCCCAAGAGATCCCCTTTTGAGATCGTGTAAGATGCCTGGTGTCCCTTAATTGCAGCAAGCCTCTGAGCCATGTGTTCTCCTTCTTCTGGGCGAATGAGGCAATCATGAGCCCAATGTCCATGCTGTTTGCATTTGGGACAGGGTTTTGCTGGTGGGCAGGGCTTGACAGTCTTTGGCCATATGCCCATTTTGATGACATCGGAAACAAACCTGGGAAGGGGCTGTGTACCCCTCCTGCTATCGACCATCTGGGGTGGAAGATTATCAGTGGTGGCTCTCACTGCTAAAGTGGTAGATAAAAGCTGAAACGTTTCCCAGTTATGTTTGTGGTCCTGCATTCTTTCCTCCCCCCGGTTGTTAAAGACTTTAAAGGCCATGTCCAATAGTTCTAGTTGAGGGGTTTCTCTAATTTTGGGGGGTTTGTGCCTAATGTCCGGTGTTGACTGGGAGATAAAATACATAGCCAAAAGAGTTTGTCCCTCCACAGAGTTTAAATCAATATTAGTAAACTGCTGCAGTGTCTCAGAGAGGCAACTTAGAAATATTGCTGGATTTTTATCTGGTTTTTGAAAAACCTCTTTTATTCTGTCCTAGTTAGCCTGTTTATCAACACCTTTTGTAGTTAGCTAACAGGATTTATTTACATGATCTCTTTATTTTTGCCTGGGAAGAAAGTTGATTTATTTACATGATCTCTTTATTTTTGCCTGGGAAGAAGGTTGATATAGGCCCAGTTTAGATAACTCAGTTTATAACTTGAGAGAAATTTATCATAAGAAAACAACAAAGAAGAAGTTTTTTAACATCCTTTTGTCCCAGTCACCCCCCTTGAGAAGAGACCTATTAAGCCATGTGGAAAGTTGAATGGGTTTTTCAAGTACATATTGGGGTTTGGAGGAGAAAGTACAGATGCATGCGGACAGTGGGAGGGAGAGAAGCTGTAGAGGGAGTGTTTACGGAGGAGAGAAAAGGACTGAACATAGGGAATTTCTGCCCACCGTTTTGAACGCTCACAGAAATTATATAAGTCCCGGATGATATCAGGATTGAGGGACCCCTGAGGGGGCCACTGATTTTGGTTGTCTAAGGGATATGTTGGCCAGTCCTGTGTGCAGAGGCGAATTAGGCATTTGGGCTTGATATCAGGGGAGAGAGAAAGTGTAGTGAGATTATTTAAGAGGCATTTAAGAGGGGAATCAGCCGGTACGGGTAATGAGCCTCCCATGGTGGGACAGGTGGACTAAACGGGGCATCCCCCAAAGAGTCAGCTGTCTGAGAAGTGTGGCTATGGCAAAGTCTGTCGTCACAGAGGTTTGGCACAACCAGTGTTCTCCTGGAGAACCGAGGGGTCAAGGCACCTTGTGCAAGGATTTTTGGACCAGACAGAAAGCACTTGACTGGGCGGCGGGTGGGAGCGTGTTTGTGATTCCTGCGGGTCGAATAGGGCTTACTGTGGGGCAATAGATGCGGAACCTCCGAGGTTCACTACTGCCCGATAGATGTGGGAGCCCTCCGGGATCCGCTGTGGGCTAGCAGACGTGGGACCCCTAGGGTCTGCTGCAGCCCGACAGCCATGGGAGTCCTTAAGGGGGGGGGAGAGAGAGGGGGAGAGAAAGAGAATCTTATGGAAACCACTGTGGGTTAGCAGACATGGGACCCCCGGGGCCCGCTGTAGCCCAACAGCCATGGAAGTTTTTAAAGTTTGAGAGAGATGAAAGAGAAGAGGAAGCCTTTAGGGTCCACTGTGGCCGTGAAGGCCGAGGCGGGGTGCATTCCCCCTCGCCTGGGGGCCAGAGGGGCTGCCGGATGCTCCGGGGGGTCCTGGGCAAGTTTAGGCTTTCGTGTCTGGGGAACTCACCTATCCAACAACTGCTGGTGGATACAGTTCACGCGTTCAAAACAGTGGGGAAGGTCCAGGAGGGTTGGAGTGGCCACTGGCGCAGGGTCGGGGATCCCGCCTATGGGATAGACCTGTACAAGGGTGGGAGAGCACCCAATCTGAGTCACGGGACCAATGAAAGGATTTTGGCACCAGTAAGGACTCCACACCTGGCCAAGACCAAGAGATTTATTAAAGGGGCTGTTATAGAGAGGGTCTGTAACCTAGAAAAAGCAAGAGAGGGGGAGAGACAGAGAGAGAGCAAGAGAGAGGGAGAGAGTGAGAGAGAGAGAGAGAGAGTGAGAGAGTGGCGGGGAGAGAGAGGGAGCAAGAGAGAGAGAGAACAAGAGAGAGAGGGAGCAAGAGAGAGAGGAAGCAAAAGAGAGAGTTATGCAGGGAGGGGGTGTATTTATGGGCTTGGCAGGGGCCGGAAGGGCTGTGCTAGGTTTCTATTGGAGGAGTGGCATGGGAGCAGGGTGGGTATAACAAAGCTAGCTACGTCATGGGAAATGATTGGAGGCTTGCAGGTTTGAACTTCATGCGTGAGGGGAATCGTGCATGAAGAAGCCGGAACCTAGGACCTTTGTTGTCTAGTGTGGCTTTACCATGTTCGGTGCCATTTTGGGAGCCGCCCCTCTGGCTGTTTCCTGTACCCTTCACCAGTGCTGTGCTAAGTGCTTAACATGCTTTATTTCATTTATACTCCATGTCAGTTGTATCAGGTAGGTACTGATTGTACCCCATTTCTCAGGTACAAAGAGGTTATATAACTTGCCAGAGTTATTATAGAGCCCAGATCTGGCCCAGGTAGCCTGGCACCAGAGCCCATACCCGTGACTCCTCTGCTGTGGAGATCCTTGACCAGAGTCCTGGCAGAATGGGTATGGACATTCAGGTGACTGTGAGCCCACTCAGTGCTCACCTGGCTCCTGAAAGGCCCTCCATAAGTGCTTGCTGTGCAGCGACCATGACCCTTCTGTGCCGTGTACCTGCAGGGGTAGAGGCCAAGGGGGACACCGACAGACTCACACCCGAGACACTGAAGGAGCTGGTCAATAAGCCTGAGCTGCTGGTGCTGACAGAGAGCCTCACGCCCGCCCAGACGGTGGCCTTCTGGGTGCCTGAGTCAGAGATGGAAGCAATGGAGCTTGAGCTGGGGGCCGGGGTGCGGCTGAAGACCCGAGGAGACGGCCCCTTTCTGGGTGAGCAGCGTGACCCTCTCTCTGGCCTGATGTTCCTGTGTGACCTGCAGGGTCTCCTGGCCTTGCTTCTGATGCTTTTCCACCCCTCCTGTATAGAGCTTATGGGAGTAGGCCAGTTCTGGCCTCCAAGGGGACATGACCAAGCCTATGAGATTTATTCCTAATTCCTGGGCAAATGCCCTGGGGCCAGTAGGCGGGACACCCTGGATCCTGGAGTGTCATCCGATCCCATGGTTTCTGTGGGTGACCTCTCTCCACCATGCCTCGGGGAGTCCCACCCAAGGCCTCACTGACCACATCCAGGCCTGGAGAGAACAATGGCTTAACCCAGGCCTGGGAGACCCCACCAGAATGGGCCTCGCCCCCACTGTGTGTCTGCCACAGGGACAGAGGACATTCAACTTCATCTCTTCTTTCAGATTCACTGGCCAAACTCGAGGCTGGAACAGTGACCAAGTGTAATTTCGCCGGTGACAGGAAGGCAGGGGCATCCTGGGCAGACAACATCATGGCCCAGAAGTCTTCTGAGGGGGCCGCAGCTGAGACCCGAGAGCAGGGGGATGGGGCAGAGGACGAGGAATGGGTAGGTCAAGTAACTGTGTACCTGATATTGGTGTGGTTATGTCTCCTGGCAGAAGTTTTGCACATACTGGTTGAAGTTGGGGTAGGGTGGGGAGACAGCAGCCTGAATCTTACCCTCAGCTTTTCTGTGACATTCCTAGGAGTGTGCCACTATCAGCAAGAATTTTTTTTTAAGGAATGAAGGGTGACAACCCGGGACCTTTATTGTTGGTGGGTCTGAACAGTGTCAGGAGCAGGTGCAGAGGGGAACCAATGATGGTCATGAAGTCTCAAGACATTTCCACTTCTGGCTGGATGTGGTGGTTGATGCCTGTAATCCCAGAACTTTGGGAGGCCAAGGCGAGAGGATTGCTTTGAAACCAGCCTGGGCAACATAGTAAAACCTCATCTCTACAAAAAAAATGAGCTGGGCATGGTGGCACATGCCTATAGTCACAGGTACACGGGAGGCTGAGGCGGAAGCCTTGCCTAAGTCGAGGAGGTAGAGGCTGCAGTGAGCTGTGATTGTGCCACTGCACTCCAGCCTGGGTGACAGTAAGACCCTAACACACACACACACACACACACACACACACACACACACACACACGCACGCACACACGTTCCACTTCAAGTACATACATTAGCCTTGCCGAGGCCATTGAATGAATGGTTTTCTCCCTTGGTCTGGCCTCCTTGCCCAAAGTACTAGAAAATGGCTGACCTGGTCCTTCCTTTTGTGAAGGGTCAGCCCCTAGTAACCCTCAGCCTATTCACACTTGTGTTTCTGAAGTATATTTTACCCGAAGATTTGAACTCATGTCAGAAGGCCCCACGTTGAACATTTAAAGCAAATAAGTCACAGAAAAATGGACTATTTATCTAGGTGATGAAGATGGTGACTTCTGCCAGAGAAAGCAAGAGCAGGCGGACAAGAGCACCTGGATTTTCTTCTGTCTTTTTTTTTTTTTTGAATTGGAGTCTCACTGTCGCTCAGACTGGAGTGCAGTGGCCGCTCCCGGCCACCGCAGCCTCGACCTGCTGGGCTCCGGCGATCCTTCCGCCTCGGCCTTCCAAGGAGCTAGGACTACAGGCGCGCACTACCACGCTTGGCTGATTTTTGATTTATTGTAGAGATGAGGTCTCGCCAAGTTGCCCGCGGGCTCAGGCAATCCACTCACCTCAGCCTCCCAAAGGTGCGGGATTACAGGCTGAGCCACCTAGCCCGGCTCTCTTCTGTCTTAATAAAGCAAGTCTTGGCAGGGCTCAGTGGCTTACGCCTGTAATCCCAGCACTTTGGGAGGCCAAGGTGGGAGGATTGAGATCAGCTTGGGGAACATCGCAAGACCTTGTCTCAACAAAAAAATATTAGTCGGGCATGGTGGTACGTGCTTGTAGTCCCTGCTACTCAGGAGGCTGAGGCAGAAGGATCACTTGAGCCCAGGAGGTTGAGGCTGCGATGAACTGTGATCGTGCCACTGCACTCCGGCCCGGGTAGACAGAGTGAGACTCTGTCTAAAAAGATAATAATAATACATTTTAAAAATGTATATATGAAAATGAGTGTTTGGCTGAAACATGGTTGGAGCTGCCGGTCTAACTCCTGGGGCCAGCTCTGATGAAGTGAAGCCACAGCAGGTGGCCAAGGGCTCACAGGTGCCACGCAGCTGAACTGTTGTTTGTTGGTTGACTCAGACTTTTATGACATGTGCTCTGTCCATGGTTCTCTTCCTTTCCCCTGGGATTTCTCCAGGGCGACTGAGGCTAATGGGACGTGGACGCCTCCAGAGCCCACCAGCACCTCCTATAACACTTGAGAATTTCCTCCATCAACGTCCACTCTGGAGCTGGAGGGGGCCATCTGCCGTGCCTGACCTGGTTCTTCCCTATGGCCATCCTGGACACCCTTGGAACAAACTCTGCTAACACCAGATCTGAGACCATGGCATTGGCAGTGGGCCCCATGCTGGGCTCATGAGGGCCCCTCCCTGGATGTGGGTCTAGCCTTCCTAGACATTTCACGATAACCCTTGCCCTGGATGTCTGAGGTGGGTGATGGGCAAGTCCCCAGGGCCACCTGAGAGGAACTGGACCAGGTCTTGGTGCAGAACTGAGGACTACTCTTGTCCAAATGCAGGTGGTTCAGAGGATAAGCTAGCAGGGCATTTTCCCTGGGCTGACTGTTTCCTGCATTCCTTCCATACCTCCCCCTCCTCAGCATGCTGCACTCGCCTGCTTCAAGCCTCCTGATCCCTGTCCCTCTTTTCCCCACAGAGTTGCCAATTCTTTATTCCTCTGCTGATACCATGCCTCCCAGGGTTCCTACCATCTGACCTCCCTGGCTGCTCTCCTGGGAGGCTGTTCCTGGGAGGCCAGCAGTGTTCACAGGTGTGGCTATCTGGTCCACATCTCTGACTCACTGTCAGCCCATGTTTTCTTTTTGTGTGTGAGGTAGGGTCTCACTCTGTCACCCAGGCTGGAGTGCAGTGGCACGATCCCAGCTCATTGCCACAACCTCCGGGGCTTAATGATCCTCCTGTCTCAGCCTCCTGAGTAACTTGGATTATAGGTATGAGCCACTGTGCCTGGCTTTCTCTTCTGTCTTAATAAAGCAAGTCTTGGCCGGGTGCAGTGGCTTATGCCTGTAATCCCAGCACTTTGGGAGGCCAGGGTGGGAGGATTGCTTGAGCCCAGGAGTTTGAGCTCAGCTTGGGGAACACAGCAAGGCCTGGTCTCAACAAAAAAATATTAGCCAGGCATGGTGGCGCGTGCCTGTAGTCCCTGCTACTCAGGAGGCTGAGGCAGAAGGATCACTACAGGTGCATGCTACCATGCCTGGCTAATTTCAGGCCACATTTTCGAGAACTTTTTTGTTGTTATTTTATACCCCGAGAACTTTTTATAAATGAGTAAATCTTCAGAAAAGAATTCATGCTGACTGGGTTATTGTCAGGAGTAGATGGTCTTTCAGCTGAGCAGTGTTCTATAGGGAGGTCATTTCTCCTTGGTCATGAGCATTGCCTTGTTGGGTCTGTGAAGAGAGCTAGAGTTGAAATCTCCATGCCTGAGGACTTGGTGGCACATGGAGCCTGTTTGGCCTGGGCAAAGAGGGTGGTGGTGAGCTTATAATCATCAAGTCCCCTTCATGTGTCACACACAGTGCCATATGCTTCCCATGGTAATAATTATAGCCGCTGACTGCTGAGGGCTTTTCTGGTACTAGTACTTGTGCTGAGCACTCGTGATATCTTGTTACAACAATCCCATGAGGTACACATGATTATTATCCCCATTTAAAAAAATATGAGGCCGGGCTCGGTGGCTCAGCCTGTAATCCCGCACTTTGGGAGGCCGAGGTGAGTGGATTGCCTGAGCCCACG
>NW_007257968.1:1244481-1271541 GCF_000164805.1 Carlito syrichta | reverse complement strand
ATTCCGGCTACTTGGAAGGCTGAGGCGGAAGGATTGCCAGAGCCCAGCAGGTCGGGAGCGGCCACTGCACTCCAGTCTGGGCGACGGAGTGAGACTCCAACTCAAAAAAATATATATATGAAATAAGCTCAGAGGCTCCGTGGGTGGCATACAGAGAAGAGAGGAATTTAAACCTAGGCAATCAGATTTCAAAGTTCACAGCATAACTACTGGACTGTTCTGCTTCCACACGCACATTACAGAGGAGGAAGCAGGGGTCAGAGAGGTTAAACAACTTGCCCAGAGTCACACAGCTAATAAGGAGCAGAACCAAGACTCAAATCTGGAGCTGTCAGAGGCGGAGCTTATGCTCCTTCCACTGTGCCCCGCTTCCCTGGCCTACAGAAGAGTCTTGGCTACAAGAGCCAGAGGATGTAGTAGCTTCTCACTGGTCCAGTGTCTGGATGGAGCTGTCTCACGGACAGGCCATGCTGGGGCCTCAACCATGGGGATGGTCAGGGAGGCAGCTGAGCAGGGGGGGATCTGGGGACACTGACTGGGGTAAAGTCACCCAGAGGGAACATCCTACTGTCTAAATCACTGTGGCCAAAGTACATGGCACACTCATATGGGCAGGCCACCATTCCAAAGGGGTCCAGTTTGCCAGTAGGGGAGGTCTCGAGGAAACCCAGAGGGCTTGGTGTCTGGAGGGGATTCAGGAAGGGAAGGTCATTGTGGCTGGACCTCAGAGAATGGAAAGGGGAGGTGTGTTTGGGAAGAGGCTGGAGATGGGGCATGGTACCTTCAGGCATGTTAAGGATTTGGGGACTTCATCCTTGACATCCTGGAAGCCAGTGACCCCATGGAGAGTAATAAGATCTGATATGTATGTTTCAAAGACCACTTGACTGCAGAGAAACTTTAGGAACAGATGCCTGGGTGAGGCTCGAGTGGTTTGGCAGAACCAGCAGGAACAGGAGAGGGAGGAGTCAAGAGCAAAGCCTGGATTCTGGTGAGTGAGATGGCTGTGGAAGCAGCGGCGTTGGGCTCTGGGTGACCCGTGTTTAGCAGGAGCCCAGACTGTGGCTACAAGCACAAAGAGCTGAGATCGGCCTCCTAGGGGTGGGAAAACCAAGCGGGTGAGGATAAGAACAGAGTTCCGGGCTTGGAAAGTAGGGAGTGAGACAAAATCCTACTCCTAGGATTAAGAAGAGGATGGAAAGCTGCTAAGGCTCAGGCTGCATGTACATCCAGGACTCACCCTGGAACCCTGGAGAGAAGACCCAGCCACAGCACACCTCTCACTCCCCAAGAGATAGTGAGGCCAAAGCTCCCAATTTCGCAGTACATCCGGCCTGGTTGGGCATGGCCAGTGGGTAAGAGCATCCGTAGACATACCTGTGGGTGCTGAGGAAATGAGACAGGGGCTGAAACCCTGATACTCCAGGACCCCCCTAGGGACTGGATCCCATTATTCCCCAGATGAAAGACTGTAGTTTTTTTTTTTTGTTTTTGAATCAGAGTCTCGCTCTGTCGCCCAGGTTGGAGTGCAGTGGCACGCTCATGGCCACCACAGCCTCGACCTGTTGGGCTCAGGCAATCCTTCCTCCTCAGCCTTCCAAGCAGCTGGAACCATAGGCATGCGCCACCATGCCTGACTAATTTTTGGATTTATTGTAGAGACTGAGGTCTCGCCACGTTGTTCAGGCTGGTCTCGAATCAGAAGAACAGAAATTCAAAAAGAATTTCCAAACAGAAAAGAGCACAGCAAAACAATGGAGGTGGGTGAGTGGCCTGCTCCCAGAATGGCCAGCCCAGCCTCCATGGGACCAGGGCAGCCTTTCCCAAACCATGCTTCTTAGAGCAGCTGCCCTAAGTAAAGTTCAGAGGACTTTACTTAGGTCCATTTGAAAATAAGAAATAACTGTTGAGCCTGGCTCGGTGGCTCAGCCTACAATCCTGCGCTTTGAGAGGCTGAGGTGAGTGGATTGCCTGAGCCCATGGGTTCGAGACCTGCCTGGGCAACTTGGCGAGACCTCATCTCTACAATAAATCACGCTGGCCGGGCGTTGTAGCGCGCACCTGTAGTTCCGGCTACTTGGAAGGCTGAGGCAGAAGGATCACCGGAGCCTAGCAGATTGAGGCTGCAGTGGCCAGGAGCGGCCACTGCACTTCAGTCTGGAGGACAGAGTGAGACTCCAACTCAAAACAAACAAAAAAAAGAAATAGCTGTCAATTCTCATCATTAGCCAGCACAGTAGCTCATGCGTGTAATCCCAGCATTTGGGAGGATTGCTTGAGCCTCCCAAAGTGCTGGGATTACAGGCATGAGCCACCGCACGCGGCCTGGCTGCAGTTCCTTAACACAACTCACAGAGCTCATCACATGCCACAACCCTCCATGCTCTGCTCAGTTTCTCCCTGTGAGCTCTGAGCAGATCCCCCCAGAGCAGCCTGAGGATCTTCTGCAGGTAGGTCATAGATGATAGAACCAAAGAGTGGTGGTGGCATTTCTACAATCCAATTTGTTGGTACAATGTTAGGTTAAACTCAAACATTTCTGTAGAAGTTCTCAGAGCATTTAACATGCTAATATTTATTGTAACTCTTCAAGGCAGTATGAGTATATATTTTCCCTATTTCCTTGATTCAGAATCCTTTTCATGTGAGGAGCACCTCATGGGGCAGCTGCTCTAAGAACCATGGTTTGGGAAAGGCTGCCCTAGTCCCATGGAGGCTGGACTGACCATTCTGGGAACAGGCCAATCACCCACCTCCAATGTTTTGCTAGGTTCTTTTCTGTTTGGAAATTCTTTTTGAATTTCTGTTCTTCTAACGTCCAGCTTGTCCCCCATTTCTGGGCCTAATTATTGCTCTCTTTTTTTTTTTTTTTTTTGAGACAGGGTTTCACCTGTGGTCGCTCAGGCTGGAGTGCTGTGGCATGATCACAGCTCACTGTAGCATCGAATCCTTGGATTCAACCAATTCTCTTGCCTCATCCTCCCGAATAGCTATAACTACAGGTGTGGGCCACCACACTATTAAAAAATTTTTTTGTGTGGAAATGGGGGTCTCATTATGTTGCCTAGTCTGGTCTTGAACTCCTGGGCTCAAGCAATCCTCCCAAATGCTGGGATTACTGGCATGAGCTACTGTGCTGGCTAATGATTAGAACTGACAGTTATTTCTTATCTTCAAATGGACCCAAGTAAAGTCCTCTGAACTTCCATTCATATGGCAAAAATATTTGAACTCATCTCCATAAACAGCGATGCATTTGGGAAATGTACTTTAAAGGGAAAAAAGACTCATCATTTTACTCAGTCATGTTAATAAGTTTGGGTTTGGGTTTTTTAACATGTAATTTCTGTACATCATTAAAAAAATCTGCCTGTGAGGTTTTTTGATGAAAACTGTAAAACCTGCTAGACAAACTAAAAGAGCTGTAACACTTGTACACAGTTGTTGTAACACTATGCCCACACATAAAATTTGAGATTACTTTTTCAATTAATGTTACATTAATCACTTTCCATATTGCCTCATAGTCTTCATAACCATTATTTTTAAGACTGACTACTGTTGAATAGTTCTATCATGGCCCATTTTTTGGATATTTAAATTGGATCTCTGCTTAGCTAACATAATTGTTTAAAAAATGTTGAAAATGATAATGTTCCCTCAACCCACTTCCCCCACTATATTTTTGGGTTATTTCTTTAGAAACAGATTCCTGGGAGTCGGATTACTGGGAATCTAGGAATCTTATGAAGTTCTTGTTACATCTCCACACTGCTTCCCAAAAGGGTTTGTTCCAAACTATAATTTCACCAGAAATGTAAGAGAGAGCCATTTTCATGCTATCCTTGCCAGACTTGGGTATGCAAACATTTCTAAAAACTGATATTCAATATGGTGAAAATAATACTTTAATATATTCAATTTGCCTTTTCCCCTATGCATAGTGAGCATAAACATTTTTTTCACTCCCTCGATGTATTTTCCCTTTTGTTACTCAGTTCCTTTGACCCTTTATCTACAGACGGTCTTATCTTTCTGGTTCTCCAACTCAAAAAAACAAACAAAATTTATTTTAAATATAACCATATTTAAATTTTTTTTTCCTTTTAAGAATCAGTCTGTCACCCAGGCTGGAGTGCAGTGGTATGCTCATGGCCACCACAGCTTTGATTTGCCGGGCTCAGGCGATTCTTCTGCCTCAGCCTTCCAAGCAGCTGGAACTGCAGATGCGCAACTATTTTTTTTTTTTTTTTAATTTATTGTAGAGATGAGGTCTTGTCAAGTTGCCCAGACTGGTCTTGAACCACTGGGCTCAGGCGATCCGCTCGCCTCAGCTTCCCAAAGTGTTGGGATTACAGGCCTGAGTCACCATGCCTAGCCTTTAAAAAAATTATTTTTACTAGCAAAATTTAAATATTGATATTTTATTTTATTATTTATTATTTTTTTTGAGTTGGAATCTCACTCGGTCGCCCAGACTGGAGTGCAGTGGCCGCTCCCAGCCACTGCAGCCTCACCTGCTGGGTTCCGGCAATCCTTCCTCCTCAGCCTTCTGAGTAGCCGGAATTACAGGCATGCGCTACCACGCCCAGCTGATTTTTTGATTTATTGTAGAGATGAGGTCTCGCTGCCCAGGCAGGTCTCAAACCCGCGGGCTAAGGCAATCCACTCACTTCAGCCTCCCAAAGGTGCGGGAGTACAGGCTGAGCCACCAAGCCCGGCTAAAATATTGATATTTTATATATCCGTTGACTTTTTGTGATTTTTAATGCTTCTAAACTAGTACATATTCTCTTTTCAGGTATTAGACATTACATTTTGTTTTCTTTCATTTTAATTATTATCTAGTTTTATACTTAACTCCTTATTTTCAAATTGCTAACCAGTTATTCTAGTAGTATTTACTGAATTCCTTCTGTCACAATGTCACATATTAAAATGATTTTATGCCTGTAATTCCAGCTACTCAGGAGGCTCGGGCAGGAGGACCGCTTAAGACCAGGAGTTTGAGACCAATCTAAAAAATTTTTAACAAAGTTATTTTATGTCTAAATTATCTATTTCAATTAAGTCTCCCTGTAATTACCATCATGGGAGGTTTTAATTGTTGGTAGGGCTAGTTCCTCCTCATTATTCTGTTTTAGAATTTTCTTTGACATCCCTCCTCAACATTTGAAACATTTGTCATGGTTCAGTGGATTTTTATTGATTAAAAAAAACACCTCTGCTACAAAAGTAATAGATATTTGAGAAAAAACAACAATCCCATCACCCAAAGATGTTTTAAAATTACTGATACCATGCTGGCACGGTGGGCATGCCTGTAATCCCCAGCACTTCGGGAGCCTGCAACAAGAGGATTCTCTGAGCTTAGGGTTTGAGACCAGCCTAGACAACTTGGCAAGATGTCACTACAATAAATAAAATAATTAGTTAGGCAAGGTGGCGTGCACCTGTACCTGCAGCTACTCGGAAGGCGGAGGTAGAAGGATCGCTTGAGCTCAGCAGGTCAAGGCTGTGGTGGCCAAGTGTGCCACTGTACTCCAGCCTGGGTGACAGTGACTCCAACTCAAAAAAAAATTAAAAAAGATAAAATAACTTATGTAGTATTCAATTATGAACCATACACTGTTCCAAGTGTTTATCCTTTTGTATTTATTACTGCCTGCATGAGTAGAATTATTTTCCAGTTTTACAGTTAAGGAGGCTGGTATTGTGCCTGTTCTACAGATGAGGAAACTTGAAATACTGAAAAATAGAAACGAACCAGGATTTGAATCGGGGCAGTGTAGTTCCAGGGGCGTGTGTGTGGCTCAAACAACTATTCCTGCCATTCCGTCAGATACATTATTGATATTCTGGTGTATTTACTTTCAATCTTGTGCAAAGTGGGTTGTCTCTCTACATACTTTGTGTAAACTTTTAACTTAACAAACAAGTCATGAACATTTCTCTATATCATACATCTTTCCCAGCATGATTTTTAATGTTTCTCATCTTCATGTACAGCAATACATTTAACCAATTTCTCATTTTGGAATCACTTTGCTTCCCACTTTTTTCCGTGTGATAACACTGCTGAGATATAAGTTCTTGAAGCTAAATCTTTTCACACATTCACCATCATTGTATTACAAATTCTAGAGCTGGAAACACTGAGTCTACTGTTATACATGCTATATATTTTGAAGGCTTTTATATTGCCAAACAGCCCTCCGGATAGATTTGCAGCTCTATCCACAGCTTCCTTCCGCAGTGTCCCTTACTTACACTAGGTCATTAAAAGAAAAAAGCAGGCCGGTAGCGGTGGTTCATGCCTGTAATCCCGGCACTTTGGGAGGCCGAAGCGGGAGGATGGCTTGAGGTCAGGAGTTCAAGAACAGTCTGGGCAATATAGCGAGACATCGTCGCTACAAAAAAATTAAAAAACGAGCCGGGCGTGGTGGCTATTGCCTGTAATTCCAGCAATTCAGGAGGCCAACCAGCCTGCACAAGAGAGACAGACCCTCTCTCTATTTTCAAAAAAGGAAAAAACAAAAACCAAAAATAACTTGACCCATTTCGGATCGTCAGTACCCTTTAAATGAAATTGCACTAAAGATGCCTTACTTGCACATTCACCGTCTACCATAGAGAAGAACCCACTAGCACGAGGACACGAATATAGAGTTCACTGCGGCATCATCTGTAATACTGAAAAATAGAAACTGAATGTTCTTCAACCGAGGAATGGCTAAATTAAGCAGCGTCTCACACCGCAGGGCGTTATGCGAGAGCCAAGGAGAGGGACGACTACGAGCTTCGTTACAGACGGCAAAAAAGGGCGCCCCTCTCCCTCCTCTCCGCCGCTGGTTCGGTTTCCGCTTCCGGCGTGCTCTGCTTTGCGCTGGGCCCGGGATTCCGAGGCGAACGGCAGGTCTGGACGTGGGCACAGACCCGGATTCGCGTCCTGACCAGGTCTCACTGGCCAACCGACGCGAATCGAGAGGATGCCGCTCCACGACGTCCTCACTTTTCCTCCGCAAGCGACCCCGCCACCCCCTTGATGGCGTCAGAGAGGCCGGACCTTTCGATGCTCGGGCTCCTGGGCGCCGTGGCCAAGTTTCCGGGTGCCTCTCTCCGGCGCGCACCAACCGGAAGTTACCTTGTTGTGGCGGAAGGAGACACTTTCTGGGAGTAGCCGGTGCTGAGTGGAGCTTGGCCGGCAAAGATGATTCAGGCGATTCTAGTTTTCAACAACCACGGGAAGCCGCGGCTGGTCCGGTTCTACCAGCGTTTCGTGAGTGCGGCGCCGCTTCATCACCCCCTTCAGTGCGCCCGCGCCCTCTTCCCTCCCCCTTGGTCCCTCGGCGCCCGGGGTCACCTCTCACTGACCACTGCCCGTGCCCCTAGCCCTGCGTAACCAGTGTCCCTGGGTGGGCCGCCGCCAAGCCTCTGCCCCACATCCCCTTCTCCCTGGACTCTTTCTGGACCCTGGCATTTCTGTGACATTTTCCCTTGGGTCTCAGGGCAGCAGATATAGGAGCGACAGTGGGGAGTGTGCCTCCTCGAAAACTAGCATGACTGAGTCACGTTCTTAATCTTTTTAGTTGTTGACCGCAGTTTCGCGAGGAGCGCGAAACACTCAGCTTCTTAAAAGTTTTTCTTTTAGCCAGAGGGTCTGGGAAAGTTCTTTTTTGGAATTATTTTGTTTGTGTTGGCTGAGACGCGCCAGGAACTGGATATCCTTTACTCTCTAGAGTTGAAGAAAGTCAGTTTAAAAGTGGGAAAGAAAAATGATGAGGAATTATAAATAGTGCCGCGCGAGGGCTCAATAAATGATCATGCAAATTTGAATTTTCCAAAATCGTTCCCCTGGAAAAGCACAGACATTATTTGCCTTCTGCTTCCCAAGATTTTATTTCTTCATTGCTAGGTTTCAAAATGTTATGTCATTGGGGGACTGGTGAAACTGAAGAGGGAAAAGAGTCAGAAAACTGATGTTTAGGGCACAGGCACCACCTTTTCTACTCCTGTGTCTGTTTGACAAGTTAATACACTTTTTAAGGACTTTTATTTCCTCTTTTGTCAAATAGAAATGAAAAAATAATTTTACCCCTTCATAGGATTTTACAAGCTATATTACATTTATTAAACAGATTAGACCGAGGCAAAACTATGATAGTTCAATGTAACTATTCTATTTGTGTTTGCATTTTTGTGTGTGAATTCTTCCCCTTCTTTCTGCAGGGTTACAAAGATATGTCACATATTATACACTTCACCTATTTAAAGTGTACAAGCCAATGGTTTTTAGTGTGTTTGCAGCACTGTGCAGCCATCACCACAGTCAATTTTGAACATTTTCATCACCCCAAAAAGAAACCTCTACCCATTAGCAATCACTCCCTATTTCTCCATTAACTCCCCCAGCCCTAGGCAACCACTTATCTTCTTTCTCTAGATTTGCCTATTCTGTGCATTGCATGACAATGGAATCATAAAATACGTGATTTTTTTGTGTCATCGTTTACTTAGTATAGTAAATATATATTTTGAGTTGGAGTTTCACTGTGTTGCCCAGGCTAGAGTGCAGTGGCATAGTCACAGCCATCCCAGCGTCAACCTGCTGTGCTCTGGTGATCTTTTGCCTCAGCCTTCCAAGTCACCAGAACTACAGGTGCACACTTCCACGCCCAGCTAATTTTTGATTTATTGTCGAGACAAGGTCTAGCCAAGTTGCCCAGGCTGGTCTCAAACCCGTGG
Source organism: Carlito syrichta (assembly GCF_000164805.1). NCBI lineage: Eukaryota > Metazoa > Chordata > Mammalia > Primates > Tarsiidae > Carlito > Carlito syrichta. Next base: position 1,262,796 of record NW_007257968.1, on the reverse strand, counting down.
ACACAGGCAGTCCACTTGCCTCGGCCTCCCAAAGTGCTGCAGTTATAGGCTAAGCCACAGAGCTTGGCCTAGTATAATATTTTAAAGATTCATCCATGTGGTAGCATGTATCTGATGTTCTTCATTCCTTTTTATTGCCGAATAATATTTCATTGTGTGGATATGCCATATGTTGATTGTCCATTCATCAGTTGATGTTTCTACTTTTTGATTCTGAATAATGCTGCTATGAACATTCTTGTGCAAGTTTGTGTGGAGATGGATTTTTATTTCTCTCGGTTATATAACTGGGAGTAGAATTGCTAGGTCATATGGCAGTTCTATGGTAAACATTTTAAGGATCTGCCAAACTATTTTCCAACTGGCTGCACCATTACCATGTCATTAGCAATCTATAAGGATTTCAGTTTCTTCACATCTCCACCAACATTTGTTATGTCTTATTGATTAAAGGTGTTTTAGTGCTGGGTTCAGTGGCTCAGCCTGTAATCCCAGCGCTTTGGGAGCCTGAGATGAGTGGATTGCCGGAGCCTGAGGGTTCGAGACCCGCCTGGGCAACTTGGCAAGACCTCATCTCTACAATAAATCAAAAAAATTAGCTGGGCATGGTAGTACATGCCTGTAGTTCCAGCTACTTGGAAGACTGAGGTGGAAGGATTGCCGGAGCCCAGCAGGTTGAGGCTGCGGTGGCCGGGAGCGTGCTACTGCACTCCAATCTGGATGACAGAGTGAGACTCCAACCTAAAAAAAAAAAAAGGTATTTTAGTGGGTGTAAAGTGGTGTCTCATTGTGGTTTTGATTGTATTTGCATAATGATTAATGATGTTGATCATCTTTTCATGTGCCTATTGACCATTTTTATATCTTTGGAGATCATAGGATTTTTATAAGATCCTTGTGAACTCATAAGTGAAAGTACCTTGAAAACTGCAGAGTACTAAAAAGATATGAGGGGCTATTAAAATCACCGAGGCATGTAAACAATTGGTAGTTTACCTTTTTATGCCACTTCCCCACTGCTCCTACAACCCACTAGAATCAGAAAAAAGGTTTTAGTTCAAAAGATGTTTTTATCAGTTTAAAAACATGCTGGTGCTTAGCATGTTTTGTATTTCACAGCATAGAGTTAGTCCTTTAAAGCATCCTGTCACCTGTGGGCTTTATGTGTTCTTTAACTGGAATTGAAGAAAATAAGGACTGATTTTTCTCAAATTTATAGTGACCAGTGATTAGCAAGTTTTCATTCACATGTTCAGTAAATACTGATAGCCATTCCAATGTTAAGTCAATGAATTTTCCCTGTTTTTTTTTTCTTTCTTTGAAATACATTTAAAACCTTAATTCAGTACTGTAGAAAGAAAGGGATTAAAATTACTTGAATCTATTTTTTTGACTCTTAGGGCAAGTCCTGTTTGAAGGTTTTGTTATGCTTTGCTACTCAAAGTATGGTCCCCAGGCCAGCAGGATTGATATTACCTGGGAATTAATTTGACCTGTGGTCTCAGGTTTTAACCCAGGCCTAGTAACTCAGAATCTGCTTTTTTTTTTTTTTTTGAGTCAGAATCTCACTCTGTTGCCCAGGCTGGAGACGCTCACGGCCACCACAGCCTTGACCTGCTGGACTCAGGCGATCCTTCTGCCTCAGCCTTCCAAGTAGCTGGAACTACAGGCATGCGCTACCATACCCGGCTTATTTTTTAAAACTTATTGTAGAGACAAGGTCTCACCAAATTGCCCAGGCTGGTGAATCTGCATTTTAACAACAGTCCCAGCTGATTCATTGCACATTAAGATTTGAGAAGCACTGGTCTAGTGCTTTTAATTACTTTCTGTCTTAATGATTGACTTCTACTCCCATCTTTTTTTTTTAACCATACTACTATGAAACTCATATGTATAAGTAGAAATCAAATGTGAGTGATCAAGTGATTTCATCAGGGTTGCACTCTGAATGTATAAAAAGTGAATAGTATGTGAAAAACGAAACTTTATAGCTCTGTGATTGTTCAGAATTCTAATCTGTAAATAGAAGCTTTTGTATTTTTCTCAATAATAACTTGTTGGGGTATAACACAGCGTCTTATATATAGTATCTATATTACCAGTACAAAATATTAAAAATTCAGTTTTTAAAAACATGTACATGATTACATCTTGACCTTAAAGTGTTAGACCTGTTGAGATTTATTATTTACATGGCATAGATATTTTTCAGGGGAAGACAAAATGCTTCAAGATCAGGCTTTCTAGTTATTCTTTAAACTTTGTGTGAGAGTTTTATCAGTGCTCCTTTCTTTGTTTAAATATCAGCTTACCTAGAGGACAATAATGGTTAGAGACCTGAATATCTAGGTAAGTGTACTTTTTTTTTTTTTTTTTGGAGTCAGAGTCTCACTGTGACACCGAGGCTAGAGTACAGTGGCACACTCATGGCCATCACGGCCTCAACCTACTTGGCTCAGGTGATTCTTCCACTTTAGCCTTCCAAGTAGCTGGAACCACAGGCGCATGCTGTCATGCCTAGCTGTTTATTTGTTTATTTATTATTTATTGTCACGCCTAGCTATTTGTTTATTTATTGTGGAGCTGAGGTCTTGCCAAGTTGCCCAGGCTGGTCTCAAACCCGTGGGCTCAGGTAATCTTCTCACCTCCACCTCCCAATGTGCTGGGATTACAGATGTGAGCCTCCGCACCTGGCATATACCCTATCTAATTCCTGTGTCAGAGCCTTGTTATCCATTTTTCTATTTTTTTTTTTGAGTTGGCGTCTCACTCTGTGGCCCAAACTGGAGTGCAGTGGCCGCTCCCGGCCACCGCAGCCTCGACCTGCTGGGCTCCGGCGATCCTTCCGCCTCAGCCTTCCAAGTAGCCGGAATTACAGGCATGCGCTACCATGCCTGGCTGATTTTTTGATTTATTGTAGAGATGAGGTCTCACCAAGTTGCCCAGGCGGGTCTCGAACCCGCGGGCTCAGGCAGTCCACTCACTCAGCCTCCCACAGCCTGGGATGACAGGCCGAGCCACCGAGCCCAGCGTCATCCATTTTTCATAGATTCACTGCCTATTCGTCTCTACTCATCATTTTTATCTTTTCTGGAAACTAGTATTAAATGTTTAGTTCCTAGCTTGGAAACACCTGTCTCCCCGTCCATCCCCGTCGATGGGATATAGCTTTTCAGGCTTGTTCACTGATTCATTCTAATCTTTCTTGTTTCATAGCCAGAAGAAATCCAACAGCAGATTGTTCGAGAGACTTTCCATCTAGTCCTCAAGCGGGATGACAACATCTGTAACTTCTTGGAGGGTGGAAGGTAAATTGTCAGCTTCAGTTTTCTCTCCATTGGACACTTTTGGGGGCCTTCATCACTATTGCTTCTTCTGGTAGTACTCCAGTGTCAGGTGGGTACCTGATGCAACTTGCACTGGTCTTACCATGATTTGCTCAAGGAGAGACCCGATTCTCTTTAGGTCTTCAGATATTACTCGTTTCGTTGTTTGATCCTTGAGAGGATAGACAGGAGCAAAGGTGAGTGGCTACCTCTGCCAAACTTACTTCCTAATATAAATGGCCTACTTCTAGCATTTGGCCTACTGGGCCCTTTAAAAATCTTTGGCACAAGATTTCTCTCTGATGTATTTACTTAAGGAACAGGCATTTTAATGTTTTCCGTCTTCCAGTTTGATTGGTGGCTCTGACTACAAACTGATTTACCGGCACTATGCAACCCTCTACTTTGTGTTTTGTGTGGATTCATCAGAAAGCGAACTTGGGATCTTGGACCTCATCCAGGTATGCATATCAGCTGATGGTGGCAGCAAGTTTAGAGTTTGCAGGTATTTTTTGAGTAACCAGACTGTAGCTGCCAGATGTCCACCAGATGGTGCTCTGGGAAAGCTCCTGAGCCATCCTCTCTGAGCTTTTGGATTTGTTGATTTCTGCCTAGCCCTTGCACTGGCCCTGGTTTTCATGTTTTGAGTCTTTTTTTCCAACTGTCAAGCCAAATTTTCAAGTAACAAGCCAATAGTTTTAAATTTTCATTTATAATTCTATCCTAATGCAAAGAAACTTGATGCTTTAGTTAGTCTATGCAATCTTGATGTAGGTCAGCATGATTTTTGTTAGGCTTGTTGAAAATTAGAAGTTGTGGGCCAGGTGGACATGATGGCTCATGCCTGTCATCCCTGAACTTTAGGAGGCTGATGCTGGAGGATTGCTTGAGCCCAGGAGGATAAGACCAGCCTGGGCAACAAAGAAAACTTGTCTCTACCAAAAATTAGCCGAGCATGGTGGCACACGCTTATAGTCCCAGCTATTTGGGAGACTGAGGTGGAAGGATCACCTGAGCCCAGGAGGTAGAAGCTACAGTGAGCTGTGATCATGCCACTGCACTCCAGCCTGGGCAATAGAGTGAGACTCTAACTTAACCCCCCCCCCCCAAAAAAAACCAACAAAAAAAGAAAGCTAGAAGTTTCTTACAGATTGTTTTCATTACCTTCATGGAAGCTGAAATGTGTAAAGACCCTAGCTTGGGTACCATTCATTTAGTACAATCCCATCATTTTCTACATGAGATTCTAGGTGGGTATCTTTTAAGTGACTTGAATAAGCCCCATAGGTAGAAAGCACTCAAATAGAAGCCTATGTTGAAAACCTTAATTAACAATAATTGTGGAAAAGAAAATTCACTAGCTATTAAATGTAAACTTTAAGCCGGACTCGGTGGCTCAGCCTATAATCCCGTGCCTTTGGGAGGCTGAGGTGAGTGGATTGCCTGAGCCTGTGGGTTCGAGACCCATCTGGGTAACTTGGTGAGACCTCCTCTCTACAATAAATCAAAAAATTAGCTGGGCATGATAGTGCACGCCTGTAGTTCCAGCTACTTGGAAGGCTGAAGCGGAAGGATCGCTAGAGCCCAGCAGATCGAGGCTGCGGTGGCTGGGAGTGGTCACTGCCCTCCAGCCTGGGGGACAGAGTGAGACTCCAACTTGAAAAAAAAAAAAAGGTAAATTTTAAATAATGACAATATGTCATTTTTAAAGATAAAATTAAGGAAGCTAAATTTAATATATGTAGAGATAAATTGAAATTTTGAACATGTTATTTTTGTTTCAAATTCAACAAACTCCTATAAAATTGATGTTCTACTTGAACATAGCACCTTTTAAATTTTTTTTATTTTATGCATGTGCTTAAACTCATTTATATTTGGAAAGTTATTTGAGATAATTAATTGAAAATTGTATTTAAGCCCATCACTGTGGGTCATATCTATAATTCCAGTGCTTTGAGAGGCCAAGATGGAGGATTGCTTAAGTCCAGGAGTTTGAGATCAGCCTGGGCATCATAGTGAGACCTTGTCTCTACCAAAAGAAAAATTAGTTGAGTGTGGTGGTTCAAACCTGTGGTTCTAGCTACTTGGGATGCTGCGGTGGGAGGACTGCTTGAGCCCCATATTGTGAGGCTTCAGTCAACTATCATTACACCACTATACTTCAGACTGGGTAACAGAGTGAGACCCTATCTCTAAAAATAACGAATTAATTAATTAGTTAATTAAAACCTTATACATCATATCACTTATATATAAAAGAATAAATGAATGATGAAAACATCTAAAAATTATTAATCTCTGAGATGATTTGTTTTACTTTTTTTCCCTCAAAGTTTTCACACAAAGTTTATTAGAGAAAGAAGGGAGAAAAGAAGCAGAGACATGCCAGAGTTGGCATGGAGGAAAGAAACCTTCTACTTTTTTTTTGTAAGAAGAAAGAACTGATTCCCTAATGGGCTTTACAGTAGAATTTTTAAAGGGAATTTTCAAGTACAGTAAAGTCTTTAAATTAAATTAAGTTATTTTTTTAAAACTTAGAACAAAAAAATTATACTACTTAAGTATGTTTTATGGAGTAAATTGGTTATCATCCAAAAACCTGACTCTAAAAAAGGAAAATGTTGTTCAAATATTGCATATTAGTATTGGTGCAAAATTACTAATTGAAATCTTAGCCGACAATCAGTTGAACCCAAGAGTTGTGAAACCTGGCTCTTTTTTTTTTTCAATTAGTAATTTTGTACCAATTTTTGACTCTCCAATTAACAAGTAGTGTGCTCTTAAGCAAGTCATCTAGGCTTAATATTTAAGGACCTTAAGGGTTTTTGTTTGTTTTGCATTTTGTCTCTTCTGTACGTTTGGGTTTTTTTTGTTTTTTGTTTTGATCTATAAAGATACTAGATATTCTTTTCTAGCCCTAAAATTTTTTTTCTAGCAGGAATACTACATAATAGAAGAATTATTGTGTCCAAATTGTTCTTATGTCAAGAATGCATGTCAATTTAACAAGCAAAAGTTCTTATAGAGTCTATTACGGCAGTAAGATAATATAACAGTATCAGTAGTTACTGAGAGTTTTCTTTTTTATTGATTATCCAAATTATATTCTTGGCAAATACTCTTAAATTGGAATAAGAAGCATTTTTGTTTGATTAAAAATGTACATTTATTTAGTGTAAGCTGTGTACTTTTGAAGAAATAATACATTTATGTGGTTCAAAATTCAAAAGAAATACTATGAGTTGAATATTCTTTATTCAAAATGCTTAGGAGTTTTGGATTTTGAACTTTTTCAGATTTTGGATTATTTGCATTATACTTATCTCAAATTTGAAAATTCAAAATCTGGAATACCCAAGGAGCATTTCTGCACATCATGTCAGCACTCAAAACATTTTAGATTTTGGAGCATTTTTAATTTTGGATTTTTGGATTTGGGATGTTCACTGTACAGTGAAAAATATCTTCCTGCTCTTTTTCTTTAGTCACCTAGTGTACTTCCCTCGAAGCAACCAATTTTAATTTTAATTTTTTTTTTTTTTGAGTTGAAGTCTCTGTTGCCCAGGCTGGAGTGCAGTGGCATGCTCACAGCCACCTCAGCCTCTACCTACTGAGCTCAGGTGATCCTTCCGCCTCAGCCTTCCAAGTAGCTGGAACTACAGGCATGTGCCACCACACCTGGTTAATTTTTTGATTTATTGTAGAGATGAGGTCTTGCCAGGTTGTCCAGGCTGGTCTTGAATCTGTGGGCTCAGGCAATCCTCTCACCTCAGCTTCCCAAAGTGCTGGGATTATAGGCATGAGCCACTGTGCCTGGTCCAATTTTAGTTTTAAAACCAAGAGCTATAGCCAGTGTTATCTTGGGAAAAAAATCTATAGGTATTCATGAAAAGGATATCTCTTATTCTATTTTTAACAGACAAATTTTAATGAGTGATACAAAAAGAAATGAAGACATGCCGGGTGTGGTGGCTTATGCCTATAATTCCAGCTCTTTGGGAGGCGGATGCTAGAGGATTACCTGAGCTCAGGGGTTCAAGACCAGCCTGGGCAGCTTGGTGAGACCTCATCTCCACAGTAAATCAAGAAAAATTAGCTGGACCTTAAAATTAGCTGGGTGTGGTGGTATGCACCTGCAGTTTCAGATACTTGGAAGGCTGAGGTGGAAGGATCACCTGAGCCCAGCAGGTCGAGGTTGCAGTGGCCATGAGTGTGCCACTGCACTCCAGCCTAGGCAACAGAATGAGACTTCAACTCAAAAAATAAAATAAAATAAAATAAAAAGAAATGAAGAAGTAGCATAGTAAAGAATGAGATAAGTTATCACCGAAAGGTGGACTGATTGTGGTCTGGCTTCAGTGTTCCTAAGAGTTTACATGAGTTTCTGGGGAAGTCAGAGGACAAAGCTGTGTGAGTGAGTTCTGGAAAACCTACTGCTCACCACAGTCAGGGCATTGGACTCTGACTATCTAGCAGGAACATGGACTCGACATTTCATTTTCTGCTTCTAAGCTTGCCATAACCTGCCTCTCTGTGTCACAAGGTCAAAGCAGAACATTTCCATGGGGGTAAAATGAGTGTTCTCAGCTGATCCAGTCAGCAGAGCACCTAGGAGAACAGGCACTAAATACTTTGTCTCCTTTTCCTTTTTATTTTTAATAGATACGAGTAAAGCTACTATAAGTCTTCATGCAGACTTAAAGTCTTGGTGTGTCTATTCATACTCAGCTGAAAACAATGCCTGAGTCAAAGTGAATGAATATTTCTAAAGATAATATATGTTGCTCGATAGATGTTTAGAAAGGCTATATTAATTTTTTTGGTTACTTCTTTATTTTTGATACAAATGTACATGACACATATCTTGATAGTTAGCCCACTCACAACCAAACAGGTAGGGCCTGGCCCCTTGGTGAAGAGGCAGGTTGGGGAGAAGAGCTGGGGAGAAGTGCTGCTGTCTGCCTCTCCAGCCTTCCGAGGCTTAAGCCAGTTCCCAGGCCTCCAGAGTGTGGGACTACAGCAGTTACTGGTAGTGATGGCGGGTACTGGCCACACAGAGGTTATAGGGAGGGGCCTCTCAGCTCGATAACTACCAGCTGAGTCAGAGACCCTGGGCCAGCCCCAGGCTGAGGTTCTTATTCCTCTACCCTGGCTGGCACACATTCCCTCTCCACAAGGGAACAGGAGGAAAGATGGAGAAGGCTATATTAATTTACAATGCCTCCAATACTATGAAGCTTATTTCCTCCTAGCTCCAACACTGAAATATGTCATTTTAATTTTCTACTCAGAGATGGAGATAACTCATAAATGTCTGAATTTTTATTAATCATGCCTACTTTTTCCATGTGTTTGTTTACAATCATATTTTCTGTGTCAACCTTCTATAATATAATTGAACCACCTGTCCAGTGAAATCTAGGTCCTAGTTTATTGTATATTTTATCTATTTCAAGACACACTTTTTATCACAAATCAGATGCATAGTATAGTAGATGACATAATTATATTGACAGTTTTTTTTATTAGCACATAAAATAGTGGTTTGCCTTGTAAGCAACAAAAAAATCTGTATTTTCAGTGTATTTTAAAACTAACTTATTTTTTCCAAACTATTTTTTTTCTAAGCTATTATATTGAACTTAAATAATCAATTTTTACCTCCCCTTTTCCAAGGAACTTTTGTGTAACATGTTAAGTTTAGAGTAAAATCCAAACTCCACATAAGGCATGTGATCTGGCTCTTTTGACTCTCTGTCTGACTCTCACCATACACACTCTCACCTTTACTGTATTCTGTATTCTAGTCTTGCTTTTCTTCACACACAAGTACATTTTTGCCTTTAGGATTTTGCACTTGTTCTCCTCTCGAGATGGCTCTCATCTAGATCTCTTTACTCTTCAACTCTTTGAATGACTGACTTCTTTTCTTCATTTGTATCTCAGCTCAAATGTTAATCCTCAGAGAGACTTCCTGTCACATCATCCTGTTTACTTCCTTCAAGGCATTATGACGATAGAAAAGACCTTATTTATTTGCCTCCTTGTTCTTCCCACACCCAGAATATAAGCTGGATAAGAATGTGACTTGACCATGGTGACCCCAGAGTAGAATGGTATGTGCCTAGCATATAGTAATCACTTGTGAAACATTGATGCAGTAAACATTTAATACGTACTTGGATTTAGTTTTTACTCTTCATTTTGTTCCACTGAGTTTCATTTTTCTTTCTGCATTAGTTTCACATTGTTTTGTTTTGTTTTGTTTTGTTTTTTGAGTTGGAGTCTCACTCTGTCACCCAGACTGGAGTGCAGTGGCATGCTTCCGGCCACTGCAGCCTTGACCTGCTGGGCTCCAGTGATCCTTCCGCTCAGACTTCCAAGTAGCTGGAACTACAGGCACCCGCTACTATGCCTGGCTAATTTTTCAATTTATTGTAGAGATAAGGTCTCGCCAAGTTGCCCAGGCGGGTCTTGAACCCACAGGCTCAGGCAATCCACTCACCTTGGCCTCCCAAAGCATGGGATTGCAGGCTGAACCACCGAACCCCACCAGTTTCACATTGTTTTATTCATTCATTTATTTATTTTTTGAGATATTTATTTATTATTTTAAGAGTCTCACTGTGTTGCCCACGCTAAAATACAGTGGCACAATCATGGCCACCACAGCCTCAACCTGCTGGGTTCAGGTGATCCTTCAGCTTCAGCCTTCCAAGTAGCTGGAACTCCAGGTATGTACCACCACATCCAGCTAATTTTTTGTTTTATTGTAGAGAAGAGGTCTTGCCATGTTGCCCAAGCTGGTCTTGAACCTGTGAGCTTTGGTAATCCTCTTGCCTCCACCTCCCAAAGTGCTGGAATTACAGGCATGAGCCACCATGCCTGCTGCTAAAATATATGTATTATAAACTTTTTAACACAAGTCAGTAATGTCTCTGAGGGAGAAATTTAAAAGTTAGTGGCAGGTATCTGGATGATAGTTATACGTTATGTTCATTCTGAAAATTCATTAAACTATGCCCTTATCATTTGTACACTTTTCTGTTGAGTTTTGTTAAAAGTTAAATTAAAAAGTTGTAAATGTAAATTAAGTTGATTCATGAAAAGGTGTTTTGAAATCAGTGTTAACTGAAATTAAGAAGACAAAGCTATGTTAACACAGTAATAAATTTTTTTGTACATGTATACATTAAGCCCTGGGGAAAAAAGTTCATAGCATTGTAAGTAGTGGTATTTTAATTTGTCATTTTATGTAAATCAGCATCTCTGCTATACTAAAAACAAGGTTTTCCCGACCTAGATTGGCCCCTCTGAATTGGGATAAGTAGGGGAATAGCTAATGCTGGAGACAAAGGTAGGCTTTTTTTTTTCTTTGAGAGATATTCTAAGGTGAATAGTATCATGACTGCCCCCTTTCCTTTCCTTTTTTTTTTTTCTTTTTTTTGAGTTGGAGTCTCACTCTGTCGCTCAGACTGGAGTGCAGTGTCACGCTCATGGCCACCGCAGCCTCAACCTGCTGGGGTCAGGCGATCCTTCCACCTGAGTCTTCCAAGTAGCTGGAACTACAAGCATGTGCCACCACGCCTGGCTAATTTTTTTACTTATTGTAGGAATGAGGTCTCACCAAGTTGCCCAGGCTGGGCTCGAACCCCTGGGCTCAGGCAATCCTCTTGCTTTCGTCTCCCAAAGTGCTGAGATTACAGGTGTGAGCCACTGTGCCTGGCCCCTTTCCTTTCAAATGTGACATTGATGAAGTCATGAATATGTTCCAGTTTCTCTTCTTTATCTATTTCTGTTTGTTTCCTAGGTTTTTGTGGAGACTCTGGATAAGTGTTTCGAAAATGTGTGTGAATTGGATTTGATCTTCCATATGGATAAGGTACATTCATCCTAGTCCAGGGCTCCTGGAAAACTAAGAGCCTTGGGCATCTTTGGTCACCTCTTTACCTTCATGTTCTTTCTTAAGGTTTTTACTCTGAGACAGTCCTAGAACCTATTTTATTTAATAAGTTTAGTAGTGTAGGTATTTTTTTCTTTTTGCTGGGATCTATTAACAGTTTTAATATGCATAAGATTATTAATGAACCAATATCATGGTTCATCTATTTATAGACAGATTTCTTGGTATAGAACAGTGATGTCATTGGCTGTCTGACCATTGGCAAGATTAATGGTTTTATGTTGATTATGAAGTTAGTTTCCAGCCGGGCTCGGTGCCTCAGCCTATAATCCCGCGCTTTGGGAGGCTGAGGTGAGTGGATTGCCTGAGCCCGCAGGTTTGAGACCCGCCTGGGCAACTTGGCGAGACCTCATCGCTACAATAAATCAAAAAATCAGCCGGGCGTAGTGGCTCGCGCCTGTAGTTCCAGCTACTTGGATGGGTGAGGCGGAAGAATCGCTGGAGCCCAGCAGGCCGAGGCTGTGGCCACTGCACTCCAGCCTGGGCGACAGGGTGAGACTCCAACTCAAAAAAAAAAAAGAAAGAAATTTCCTAGGCATAGACCAGTGACAGTGAAACTTTGGAATAATCATGACACAGGGACTTTGAGTTAGCTGGTAAAATTATGTCTCTCTCAAAGAGCAATATAGTGACTAAGACATCTATAACATCATTTGAGGTTAGCTGATATTCTGTAGGAAAGCAGACTGTTAGAGGCAGAATTAAAGTATTCCCAAGTGTGTGTTCTCCGATTTGTTTGCTAGCATAGCTGTGACATGGCCTGTCCCCTCATATGCCACATTAAACATGGGAGATAGCCAGCAAGGGGATAGGAATTGCCACATTTATCCACTGGGCACATACTGTCACCACTGCTGTTTGCTAGCGGAGGCTGGTTCATCTTAGGTTTGCTTAGTCCTGGTTTTTCTTCAGCTACTTGTTGTCACTATGATTCATGGCCCTTGGACAGAGGTGATTTTTAGGAGACATCTATTCATTGCTAAGCCATGATCCTTTTTTATTCTGTTTTCATCATACAAGGTAGGAGTTTTTAGATCCATCATAGCTAGTGTTGCTAGAGGACTTTCTTGTAGTTCTCCAGTGTGATCTTCCTTCTCAATGGACTCTTCTAGGGTTTGCAGATGCCACTTTCCAGGCTCATGCAGTGAGCACATTCTTAAGTTTGGACATTGGAATGGAGTGAAGTTTTCTCTATCACCATCTGGCTTGACTCTGGCTTTATCAGCAGGCTGGCGCAGGAGAATCACAAAACCTTGTTTCTTCTTTAGATACTTGACTTGGGACTCCGCGAGAGCCTCACAAGACTTCCATTACTCACATGCTTTTGAGTCACCCTTCCTTTCATATGAAAGGATTTTGGAAACTTCAGAGATTTCTTAGCACCCTCTCTTTGCAAGCATTTAGTTATTTTGTGTGTTTCAGTTGTTAAAGGTGCTGCTATCTTGTAATTTCTGTCAAGGAGAGCCATAGTTCAAATCTAGTTCCTATTCCTATGATTATTATTATTGTTGTTGTTGTTATTATTATTATTATTATTTGAGTCGAGGTCTCTGTCACCCAGGGTAGAGTACAGTGGCACAATCATGGCTCACAGCAGCTTCAGTCTCCTGGGCTCAGGCAGTTCTTCTGCCTCAGCCTCCCAAGTAACTGGGACTACAGGCACCTGCCACACTTGGTTGCCTAGGCTGGTCTTGAACTCCTAAACTCAAGTAATCCTCTTGACTCAGCCTCCCAAAGTATTGGGATTATAGGAATGAGCCACTACACCTGGCCCTCTTTGGTAATAGAAGGGAGAAAAGGTTAATATTATTAGAGAGACTTGATTATATGAGGGAAATGGTGGAGTGTCTTCTAGAGGCCTTATTGTTATTATTTTTATTGATTTATATTTTATTTGTTAGTTTTTTGTTTTTGAGACAAGGTCTCACTCTGTCACCCAGGTTGGAGTGCAGTGGCATGATCACGGCTCACCGCAGCTCCAACTTCTGGGTTCAAGCAATTCTCCTGTGTCAGCCTCTTGAGTAGCTGGGACTACAGGTATATGCCACTATGCCTGGCAAATTTTTTAATTTTTTTTTTTTTTTGGTGGAGATGCAGTCTCTCTCTGTTACCCAGGCTGATTTCGAACTCCTGGGCTCAAGCAATCCTCCTACCTCCACGTCCCAAAGTGCTAGGATTACAGATGTGAGCCACCACACCTGGCTGTTATTATTTTAAAATATAATTTTTAAAATTGTGAAATTCAAGATGTTACCTTTGGTGTTAACACCTGGTAGGCAAAGTGGATTCCTTTGTGGATGCCACCTGTTGCTTACCAGGCTGGAGATGAATTTCTCAGCATCTTAGAGTATAGATTAAAGGATAGATTTTATTAGGGAAAGGGATGTTTTCCAAGTAGAAACGTTGTGGGAAAAGAGAGAGACTGTGACACCGAGGCTATCTTAGGAAGTAGCGGTTTATCAGCGCTGGCATGACTCAGTGGGCTAATGCTCCAAGGCTGAGTAACCCGGAGAAAGAGAAGGGTTTTATCTGTTAGTTTAGGTAAGGCAGGGGGTTGGGTTGTATGGCTATACATTTTTCTTTGGAATTTGCAAAGTGGTATCTAGCAAAACCAGGTTCTCAAAGAATGAGTTGTCTCTAGGGTATACATGACAAGTAGCGGCTATAAACCGATAACTTCACAAAGAGAGGATTTGGGGATAAGGTCATCAATCGATTATTATCTTTGCATTTCCAGGAAAGCGGCTTGTAACTATTTAGTTTTCTCATGTCCTGTGTCTAGCAGGTTTGGAGCTTGTGGGTTGATTTTTAAAAAGGAATAATTTTAACTGTTTTTAGCCCCTCTCTACCACAAAAGAAGGTACAGGTCCCTCATTCTCTTATTGTCCCTATGGAGAGGTGTATTAGGATCAGTCTTTGGTGTAGTGACCCCTGCTCACCCCCTCTCCCAAGTGCTCTCTTTTGATCAGGCAGCTGTGAGAGTAGCCTCACCAGTGAAGAGACACAAAAGTGCTTGGACACCAGTCAATCTGTATTTGAGTCCAGCTGTTTACAGAAGTTGTCTGGGAAGGCGACCTGCCCAGCACCTGAAAACTTAGAGGCCTATGGGATGATACATCTGGAGGAGACAGTTTCAGGTCCTGTGGGAAGTTGTACAACCAGTCTCACTAGGAGAAGAGGGACTCTCTGCCCCCCCCACCCCAGTTCAAACTAATTCATTGTCTAGTAATTCAGAGTATGCTTCCGAGGTAACTTTCAGAATTATAACATATATTTTGTGTCTTACCATCTTTTCTCCGTATTATTTGTAAGAATCATTCATTTTGTTGTGTATACCTTAGGTGGTTTAATTTTATAGCCGCATAGGATTCCATTATATAAATGTACCATAATTCAGCCATTCTATGACTTGTGGATTTGGATTGTTTCAAGCTTGGGGCTGTTATGAAACATGCTACCATGAATGTTCCTGAAAATATATGCTATTGTACATTTGTATACATTTCTTTTGGAACATGTGTTTCTCTTAATAGTGAAATTATTGGGCCATAGATGGAACCTCTAAGAAGGAGAAGAAAGGGAAACACAAAGCCACCAGTAAGGCAGCAGGAGCAAAAGACAAGTCTGAGGCCCAAGGCCCAATGCAGATTCTGACTATAGGCCTTAGCATTTGCCACTTTATTGGATAATGCAAAACGTTTCCAGAGTGTTTGTATCAATTTATACTCCCACCCATGGGGAGTATGTTCCCATTGCTCTGTATGCTCACCAGAAGTTGATATTCTCAGTGTGATAATCATTAGTGCTGTTAAAACAAGTATTTGCAGCTCTTTCCTGTTCCAGACACGTAGTAGAATTGTACTTCTATGCCCTCTTGAAGTAGCCATGTGACTTGCTTTAGCTAAGCAGGGCTTGAGTAGAAGTGACACGTGTCACTTTTAGGCAAAACTTTTATTTTATCTATTTTTTTGTGTGTGTTTGAGTCTCACTCTGTCACCCAGGCTAAAATGCAGTGGCATGCTCATAGCCACCACAGCCTCAACCTGCTGGACTCAGGCGATCCTTCCACTTCAGCCTTCCAAGTAGCTGGAACTACAGGCATGAGCCACCATGCCCAGCTAATTTATTGTAGAGATGAGGTCTTGTCAAGTTGCCCGTGCTGGTCTTGAACCCATGGGCTCAGGCAGTCCTCTCACCTCAGCCTCCCAAAGTGCTGGGATTATAGGTGTGAGCCACCACACCTGGCCCTAGGCAAAACTTTTATTTTTTTTTATTTTAATTTTTGTGAACAGAGATCAATGTATATTAGGCAAAACTTTTAAAAGCCAGTGCACAATTTTATCTTTTTTTCTGTTTTGGCATTTTTGAAAGTGTGGGCACAGAGCCTTACAGAGAGCCTGGGTCTCTGAGGATTAGGTAGTACAGTGCTCCCAAGTGGACCCAAAGTGAGTATGTGTGGCATAAGAGAGAAGTAGATAAACTGTTGTTGCTTTAAGACATGAGATGTTGCAGGGGGTTTTTTTCTTTTCTTTTTCTTTTGTTTTTAGTCGGAGTCTTATTCTGTCATGCAGGCTGGAGTGCAGGGGCACACACAGCCGCTGCAGCTTCAACCTGCTGGGCTCAGGCAATCCTTTCACCTCAACCTTCCAAGTAGCTGGATCTGCAGGTGCACACTACCATGCCCGGCTAATTTTTTGATTTACTGTAAGGATGAGATCTTGCCAAGTTGCCCAGGCTGGCTTCTAACCTCCTGGGTTCAGGCAATCCTCTCACCTTGGCTTCCCAGAGTGCTGGGATTACAGGCATGAGCCACTGTGCCTGACTTGTTGCAGTTGTTACTGCAGCTTAACCAAACCTATCCTGATATAGAACTTCGTTTCTTATCAGTCTGGGAGGTATGAAGTGATATTTCACTGTTATTCTAATCAGCATTTCTCAGATTACTCATGAAGATGAGCATCTCTTCTTATGTTTATTAGCCATTGGGAGGGTTCTATCTTGTGAGGTACTTATTCAGGCCTCTGTTCATTAGACCTCTGTTCATTTATCTGTTGGTTGTCTGTCTATGTTTGAAACATTTATTTGTAGATGTTCAAAGTGAATGCTTGATAGCAGATTTCTTCCCACAATCTTTTTTTTTAGTTGGAGTCTTACTCTGTCTTCAGACTGGAGTGCAGTGGGATGCTCCCAGCCACTGCAATCTCGGCCTGCTGGGCTCCGGGGATCCTTCTGCCTCAGCCTTCCAAGTAGCTGGACCTACAGGCATGTGCTACCACGCCTGGCTAATTTTTTGATTTATTGTAGAGAGGAGGTCTCGCCAAGTTGCCCAGATGGGTCTTGAACCCGCGGACTCAGGCAATCCACTCGCCTGGCCTCCCAAAGTGCTGGAATTACAGGCTGAGCCATTGAACCCGGCCTCTTCTCACATTCTTATAGTTTCATTTTCCTTTTGGTATCTTTAGATAAACAGAAATTAATTTGAATTTAAGAAAATTTATTAGTCTTTTCCTTTATGGTTAGGGCTTTCTCATGTCTTGCTCAAGAAATTTTTCCTTTCCTGGGGTTATAAAGATATTCTTCTATGTTTAAAAGCTTAAAAGCTTTAAGTCTGTAACTCTCCTGGAGTATGTTTTTTATATAGTAAGTTCTGATTTAAGTTTTTTTTCCCAGTATAGATACCCAAGGTTTCTGTGCCATTTATTTTTATTTTTTTATTTTTTATTTTTTGAGTTGGAGTCTCACTCCATTGCCCAGGCCGGAGTGCAGTGACATGCTCACAGCCACCCTAGCATAGACCTGCTGGGCTCAGACAATCCTTCCACCTCAGCCTTCCAAGTAGTGGAAACTACAGGCATGCAGTACCACACTCGGCTAATTTTTTGGTTTATTGTAGAGATGAGGTCTCGCCAAGTTACCCAGGCTGTTCTCGAACCCGTGGGCTCAGGCAGTCTCCTCACCTCGGCCTCCCAAAGTGCTGGGATTACAGGCTTGAGCCACCATGCCCGGCTTTCTGTGCCATTTATTGAAAAAAATCTTCCTTTCCCTATTGCTCTTCAGGACTACCTTTGTCATAAATTAAGACTCTGTGAGTGTGTTTCTATACTGTGTCCTCTATATCTGGTTCTCTGTCCCCAAACCACACTGTATTAATTACAATAGTTTTTAAAATTTTTATCGCAGCCATATGAAAGAATGAAATTATGTCTTTTGCAGCAAAATGGATACAGCTGGATGCCAGTATCCTAAGTGCGTTAACACAAAAACAGAGCATCAGTACCACATGTTTTCACTTATACGTGGAAGCTGAACAGTGGGAACATGTGGACATAAAGATGGAAACCATAGATACTGGGGACTCCAAAAGGGGGAACAGAGTGAGGGGGGTAAGAGTTGAGAAATACGTATTGGGTACTATGTTCACTATTTGGTGATGGGTTCAGTAAAAGCCCAAACCCTGGCATTGTGCAGTATATCCATGTAACAAGCCTGTACATATACCCCCAAATCTAAAATAAAAATAAATAAATAAAAATAAAGTAAGAAATAAGTTTTTATAATGGTTAGAAAATCCACCAATTTTATTTTTTATTAAGAGTAAGTTTTGGAGCTAGGCGTGGTGGCTTACGCCTATAAGCTCAGCACTTTGGGAATCTGAGGTGCAAGGATCAGCTGAGGCCAAGAGTTCAAGACCAGCCTGGTCAATATAGTAAGACCCTGTCTCTACCAAAAAAAAATGTAGCTTGGCTGTTCTCGGACCTTTCCATTTTAGTATACACTTTAGAGTCAGCTTATAAATTACACACATACATATATAAGCCTGTTGGGATTTTGATTGGACTTGCATCAAATCTATAGAACATCAAGGAGAATTTACATTTTTTATTTATTTTTATTTTTTATTTATTTTGAATTGGAGTCTCACTCTGTCACCCAGACTGGAGTGCAGTGGCCGCTTCTGGCCACTGCAGCCTCGACCTGCTGGGCTCCGGTGATCCTTCCACCTCAGCCTTCCCGAGTAGC